>NW_025149016.1:0-1344 GCF_004010195.1 Chiloscyllium plagiosum | reverse complement strand
AAAAGAGGTGAACACAAGATCTCAAAAAAGAATAACTGGCCCTGATATCAAAGCAGTGTTTGACTGAGGAGGCCATCAAGGAGAGAAACATCTGGATTTGTTTGGGAATTAGTGTAACTCCCCTACTGGTTGGAGTCAATCATAGGAAAACGAAGATATTTGTGGTGTGTGGATGTCCATCATCTGAATCCCGGAACATCTCTACAGGAGATCCTCAGGGTAGCTTCCTCAGAACAAACTTTCGCAGCTTCATAAATGTCTTTCCTCAAAATAAGATCAGAAGTTGGGATATTTGTTGAAGATTACACAATGTTCAGAACAACGTGTCACCCCTCAGCTCCTGAACCAGTCTGTGTCCATGTGCAGCAAGACCTGGACAATATTCAGCCTTGTGCTGTTAAAGTGTTTGTAGCATTCATGTAACATTACTGCGAGATGCTGCTTAATTTCACAGGGGAAGGAGGACCTCATTCAGCACCTCAAGCTCACTTCACAGGACTAGGAGGAAGCCATTCAACCCATTGAAACTACCGAACAAGAAGAGGAATGGCCCATTCAGACTCTGCTGCCAATTAACAGGAAGACAAGGAATCCAATGATACGGAAGAAGCCAGAGACCCTTCAAAATATTTTAAGGTGCTAGCTTAAATCCAACAGTTTTGTTACTCTAAAGGCAAATGTAGCATAACTGGTTCAGATGCAATGTGATTGCTGAAACTACTCAATGTTAAGCACAACACAGTTAATTTAAACACTGTCATTAAAATACAATCAATGAAAGAGGAACTTAGAGTAATTTAAGGCGATTGTAATACTTAACAGAATAATACATAAAGTACATTTTACTAACTAAATGTAGTGATATAGTAAAATCCCGTTAAGACAACCACTTGGCAAAAAGGCAATTTCAGACGCAAATTCAAACATACATTCTCAAGGAGAAAAGCTTTTAAAAATCCAGAATCATTCGAAGACAGGATCAGCCACAAGATATTCACTGGACCTTCCAACTCTGTTGAGACCCCAATAGCCTCTGCTATTACTGAGAAAACAAGACTTAGAAATTCTAATCTGTGAGAGCTGGTCACACTCATTCAGGCTGCATTAAAATAAACCCAACATTTGCAAAGCTGTTTACTTTAGTGTCGTAACTAGCCAGCTTGGTTTCTATTGTTCAATTTGTCTCTTAACAGAAATCAGGAGAAAATAACAAGTCACAGCATCATCACACCCGTCAACACATCGAGCTTTTCGACAGGAACCGGGTTTATCTCAATCAGGCTCTTAAACTTGTCTAATCGGACGAGGAAGAAGACATTCACTAACTTAGATCACTTACACAGA
>NW_025149015.1:0-1344 GCF_004010195.1 Chiloscyllium plagiosum | reverse complement strand
ATCAGCTAATAAAATAATGTTGAAAGTATTCACGCATAGAGAATGTGAAACTAAGTCTGAACGACTTGAACAGTGTTGATATGCATGTCTTTTTTATCTTCTGCCATATAGCTTAGGACAAAATAGACAGCAACTAAAATTTAAAGGAGATAATACCAGTTTGATCTTCTGGATATAAAATGCAATCCACTCTCAGTGTCACTGTACCCATTATATGGGTGTAAATGGATTGACCAAATACAGCACGTCAACAAAATCTAGGCACACTAGTTACTCTAATCCAACATTTCGATCTCGAGAGACTGATTTAACCTCTTCCATCTGCTTTATGGAAATAATCCACAACATGCCGACGTAAGCACGTAATTTATTAATATACATGGAAATATATCGGAGAACCAACGGGAGAAGAATGAGAAAAAAGGCTTCATTACCTTGGATAATTCATGATGCTGAATAAGTAGGAGTAAATTTCCCAGAGAATGAGAAGCCGAACTTACCACAAAGCTATACACCTCCGTGTACATGAACTCTCTTAACATACTACGCCATAGCATTTACAGAATCTTGTTTAACTTAGACACCCTACAGTGTGGAAACAGGCCAAATGGCCCAACATGTCCATGCTAACCCTCCGAAGACTAACTCAACCAGACCCATTCCCCTCTGATTAATTCTCCGAGCGCAGTGTGGGCAACGTGGCATGGTCTGCACATCATTGGACTGTGGGAGGAAACCGGAGCACCTGGATACACAGGGACAATGCATAAACAGGGACAATGTTTAAACTCCACACAGACATCGCCCGAGGCTGGAATCAACTCAGCCAACATGCCGCTCCATATAATGATCTGAACTGGGATGTCCATCCTTTCACTACCAGTCAAGAACAGGAGCCACATTTACAGCATTATTCACTTTCTGACTCCTCAAGAGTAATAACTGTGAGCAATATACAAGCCAGCGCTATGAACAGACATTCGCTACTTACATTGCTGCAATAAACTGTAACACACTTTCAAAAGCTGGAAGGCACTTGGCACAAAGAAATCGGCTTCACTTACAACCCTTCCATTAGCTGAAGAACTTAAACCATTCACCACCAAGATTCAGCCACCAAAGTTGCGCCATCAATGTTAATTGCAAGAACTCAGCTGAACTCCTTCCCTAACCGAACAAAACTGCAGCCACACTACCGAGCAAGGTGCACAGATAATTAAAAGCACCGGCACCTGCAAATTCCCATCCTGATTGGGATGGCGACATTGTTCCTTCACTGATATTTGGTCAAGATCTGCAATTCTCTCCTCACATATGATGATGTACAGAGGGTCAATTAATGCA
>NW_025149014.1:0-1344 GCF_004010195.1 Chiloscyllium plagiosum | reverse complement strand
GTCTGTGGATGTAGCAACTAGAGAAGGAGCAAATCTTGGTCTACTCTTTGGAAATAATGATATGGAGGTGCCAGTGTTGGACTAGAGTGTACAAAGTTAAAATTCCAGATTATAGTCCAACAGGTATTTGGAAGTACGTGTTATCGGAGCGCTGCTCCTTCACCAGGTAGCCTTTTTGACCTTGAGAAATAAAGCAGGGCGAGTGACTGAGGAGTCAATGGGACAGCACTTTGGGGCCAGTGATTATAATTCTCTTTGCTATGTGGGAGGCTTTTAAAGAGAGGTTGATTAGACAGCCGGACAGATATGTCTACGTGAAAATGAAGGATAGAAATGGCAAGATGAGGCAATCATGGATGACAGGTGAAATTGTGGGACTAGCAAAGAGGAAAAAGGCAGCATACATAAGATCGACATAAGCGTACATAAGGAAGGTACGTAAACTTTGGAAGAATATCTGGAGGGTAGGACCAATCTGAAATGAGGAATTAAGAGGGCTAAAAGGGCTCATGAGATATCTTTAGCAAACAAGTTTAAGGAAAATCCTGAAGGCCTTCTATTCATATATAAGAAGCAAGAGGGCAACTAGAGAAAGGATTGGCCCACTCAAGGACAAAGAAGGGAAGTTATACATGGTGTCAGTGAAAATGGGTGAGAATCTTAATGGGTACTTTGCGTCAGTATTCACCGAGTAGAGGGACATGACAGATGTTGAGGTTAGGAATAGATGCTTGATTACTCTAGGTCAAGTTGGCAAAAGGAGGGAGCACATGTTGGGTATTCTAAAAGGAATTAAGGTGGACAAGTCCCTAGGTCTGGATGGGATCTAACCCAGGTTACTGAGGGACGTGAAAGAGGAAATAACTGGGGCCTTAACAAATATCTTTGCAGCATCCTTGAACATTGGTGAGGTCCCAGAGAACTGGAGAATTGCAAATACTGTCCCCTTGTTTAAGAAAGGTAGCAGGGATTACCCACACAATTATAGACCAAAGAGCCTGCCATACTGAGGGAAAAGATATATACCCATTTGGAAGAAAATGGGCTTATCAGTGATAGGCAACATGTCTTTTTGCAGGGGAAGTCATGCCTTACCAACTTAATAGCATTCCTTGAGGAAGTCACAAAGTTGATTGATGAGGAAAGGACTGTAGATGTCATATACATGGACTTCAGTCAGACATTTGGTAAGGTTCCCAAAGGTAGGTCGCATGTGGTCCAGGGTGTATAAGCCAGATGGATAGAGAATTGGCTGGGCAGCAGGAGATAGAGTATTATTGGAAGGAAGTTTCTCAAAATGGAGAACCGTGATCAGTGTGTTCCACATATATGATCTGGAGAAAG
>NW_025149013.1:0-1344 GCF_004010195.1 Chiloscyllium plagiosum | reverse complement strand
AGACCATGATGTTAATCATGGTTCCATTATTTGTCGAACGTGTGCGACTTTAACCAGGTTTGCTGGCAGTGAGGAGGGAAGCCAAATGATTTGTGCCAAGTCTCAAGGAGGCAACTTCCATCTCTGAGAAGACACATCCATGTTCTCCATGGGGGTCAGAATCTGGTGGGAAAAGTTAACTGTTTTAGCATGAACGTATTGTGGCTGCTTCAGGGATTGGGGATAATGAGACTTTCAGTGCAGGAGCACACACCGACTGCACTATATTAATGTGGGGAAGGTTTATTCAAAGACTGTTCTGCTGTCTCACTCATGCGAAATGAGGATTGGTGTGGAGTGAGGGGAATATTCTCAGATGCTCTTAAACTATTAACAGTCATGTAACCCGAGTAAAAAAGAAGCCATGGAATTTTTCACCGTATCAGTGCCTATTTAGAACATCGTGAGTGACTGTCCCTCTCCCCAAGGTTCAATTCAATCGCCTCTCATTCTCTCCCAACGCCGAAGATTGATCATCATTCTCTTCTCATGGCACCACCATCCCAGGGATTAGTCTGGTGAAACCCCATTGCACTCTCTCTGTGGCAAGGCAATCATTCCTTATAAAGGAGAGAAAGTCTGTCCTTAACATCCCAAATTCTGCCTCAACAACACTCTCAGTAATGATCACAATAACTCTTTTTCCTCTTAGACATCTCCGTTTCTTTCCTATAGCATATATCTACACTGCTGGAAAGAATTAACACTTTTATAATGACGGTATTGTTGTTGCTGTCGGGATTATGGATAACATGACGTTCATTGCAGGATCACGCACCAATTGAACTGTATTAATGTTGGGAGAGTTTGTTCAAAAGCCTGAACCCCCCTCTCTCTCCCCCCCCCCCCCCCCGCCCCCCTCTCTCCTCTCTTTCTCCTCTCTTTCTCAGTCGAAATCGGGAGTGGGGGTGGTTAGGTGCAAAGTTCTCGGAGGCTCTTAAATTATCGAGCATCATGTAATCTTAGTGAAAAAAAGCCATGGAACTTATCACCATATCAGTGTCTGTTTGGAACATCATGAGTGATTGTCCATTCCCCTTAAGGTTCAATGCAATCACCTCTTATTCTCTCACTGAGCTTCACTTACTGCTCATGGTGCCATCATCCCAGGGATTGGTCTGGTGAAACTTGGGAGAATGTCTTTCCACAGTACCCCAAATACAGCCTAAACAGCACTCTCCTGGATGATCACAAAGCATCTTTTCTCTCACTTAGACATTGCCATTTCTTTCCTGTGCCACGAAAAGCCATTCCTTCTCTATGAACTACGATTGACATGGTATTTATAAGTCCCTTGCATCTGTA
>NW_025149012.1:0-1344 GCF_004010195.1 Chiloscyllium plagiosum | reverse complement strand
AGGAATTGCTGGAGAAAATATGCAGGTATGGCAACCTCTGTGGAATGAAAGCAGACTTAATCTTTCAGGTTCAATACCCTGCATCAACGCTTCTACTTTTAATTTTTGCTTAATATTTCCATTATCCACAGCTTTTTGCTTCATTGATTATTTGCCCGGTTCAGTTCTGGAGAAACCAAAGAGATCTCATATCATGTTCGGAGACAGAGAAACAGAATTTAAGTTTAAATTCATTTGTGAATGTTCTTCAGAACTGGAAATGATTGGAACATTGGCTTTTAATCTTTACATAGCAGTGTAGGGGGGGAGGGGTGACAGGAAACAGGAGGGTGCAGTACAAAAGTCAAACAGGCTTTTATTTTTGTGTGAAAGAGAAACAAATGTAAAAGGGCTACAAATTTGGGTTTAAATGGGGCAACTGATTCTCTCCTTTGATTGCAATGTAACCAAGACACGGTCATTGGGAACCCAGGAGGGAAAATCTATGAGAAATGGAGAACAACCATAATAGGATGAGGCTGTGAAATTATGGAATTGATTATTACCTCCGATAGTCTGTAATGCGCCAAACTGTAAAGAGTGGAGTTGCTTAAACTTGAGTTGTGCTCCATTGCAACATTGCAGCAGCACAGGACCGGAATGGTAGTATGAGAGTAAGTGAATTGGGAGGCAATAAGAAGGTCAGGGTTACTCCAACACACAGCTTGGAATTGTTCATCAACACAGTGTGCTTGGTCTTCCCAATCTCATGGAGACTGCGTTGTGAGCTGCAATGACAAGAGACTGATTGAAAGAGTACATCTGTAAGGCGTATGCTGGGTTGCTAAAAAAAATGAGGGATGAGTCGGTGATCTTTTCAAATATCTGGCGTAATTTCTTTTTCGATATGTACAATGTGGTTGCACATTTGGAACTCAGGAACAAAAGCTTTAGTTGTGCCACTGTGACGGTTTCTTTTAGTCTATTTACTCTCACGCGCTTTCCCACATCCTAACAACAGGGACTAAGTAGTACTTTGTTCGTCTCATATGCTCCTGCCTGCTTTGAATCGATTTCCTTTGTTTCAACAGCACTTGCAATTCTGCTGTTCCCAAAAACTTTTTTACATTTAACCCTTGTTATTCTCTAGATTAATCACACAACTTTCAGTGAACCCACACCTTCCTTCTTTTTATAATCTGGGTATCGACTCATAAACTCAAGGTTCTACTAAGCCTTCTTACGAACAATTTCAACTTGCTTCACATACCTGTAATTTCCTGTCTTCTGTATCCTCACTCATGAAACGGGGGTTTATATTTGGCAGTCCTATGGTACCCTCCCTGACTCCAGTGATTCCTGAAA
>NW_025149011.1:0-1344 GCF_004010195.1 Chiloscyllium plagiosum | reverse complement strand
ATTTGGCAAACATTGATTTTCCTGCTCCCCGGATGCTGCCTGACCTGCTGTGCTTTTCTAGCACCACTCTAATCTAAACCACTGTGCCTATTGCCTGTCCAAGGTACAACAGACAAGGAAAGGGATGCAAGCTATGAACATTGGTAGTCGCTAAGTGAATGCATGCTGAGAAAGCATGGGAGCAGCCCTGGCAGGTAGCTTTGTTCATGCTAATTGGGTCCTTGTCCCTGTGGTAACTTAACCAATGCAGATGTACACTGCTGGTTGCCAGTGTGCACTCCTAGACAAGTCTGTCAATGCACTAGAGAGATGCCAGCATGGTGGCAATGGTCCCCTGAAAGTCAAGTGCCTTTGTTTGTGATGGAAGGGTGCATACAACCGGTGGTTGTTGATCATGCCCTGCTCTGCAGATTGGTTGTGGGTAAGAATGAGACCTTCTTGGAGGAGGCAGAAAAGTGAAGCTACCAAACATCTGCACTGATTTTCACTTTGGGTTTTCCTGACTGAAGTTTGTTTGGTGAATTTGGCAATTTGAGCCACAAGGAGCTTACCAAGTATTAAGCGTTAACTGATAAATCACCATTTCCTCATGAGAATCTCACCATTTAACTTGTGAAAGTGTAAAAGATGAGGCAAGATGATCACAACATCAAGATTGACATCATTGTACTTCTCTTCTGACTTACCCACATATCTCACCATAGGCTACATCACTCAGATCCTTGTAAGGTTACACCCCTAGTGTTAGGAATATTATCCTTACCAAAAGTATAAGATATTAGGCAACCGCACTCTACCATTGCCCTGAATTTAAATAAAGGAATTATGAGAACATTTAAAGGAATATTTCCGGGGGGATCCAAGATGGCGGCGACCCAGTAAGACTGAGTCTATAGTGCTCCTCCCAAGACTGGGTACAGTGGGTCACCCACCCCCTACCAAGCTCACCAAATCATTTATAATAGTTGTGTAATTTAATTAGTTGTGTAATATTACATTTAAACAATTTAATCCTAAGTTAAAATGACTAAAGGGAAGGGAGCCCGCAGCTCTCAGCAAGCAGGAACCCCTCCCCCACCCTCTCCAGCTGCAGCGGAGGTGTCCACGGCCACCCCGCGGGACTTACCAACAGTAACAAGCCTTGCAGAAATGCTTTCCAAGCTTGACTCGAAGATCGATGCCTTTATTGTCGAATCCAGAAATCGTTGGGAGTCGCTCTTAGCCGCACTGCAGGAGCACGACCGAGAGATTCAAGAAATTCAACGCCGAGTCGGAGGGGCGGAGCTAAAGGCCGCAACCTCCGAAAATACCGCTCAATCGGCCGTGGATCAGGTCTGGACTCTC
>NW_025149010.1:0-1344 GCF_004010195.1 Chiloscyllium plagiosum | reverse complement strand
CCTGCTAAGATTTGCTTCCCCAAAATGCAGCACGTTGAATTTATCTGAATTAAACTCCATTTGCCACTTCTCAGTCCATTAGCCCATCTGATCAAGATCCTGTTGTAATCTGAGGTAACCCTCTTCGCTGTCCACTACACCACCAATTTTGGTGTCATCTGCAAACTTACTAACTATACCTCTTATGCTCACATCCAAATCATTTATATAAATAACAAAAAGTTTTGGACCCGGTACCGATCCTTGTGGCACTCCACTGGTAACAGGCCTCCAGTCTGAAAAACAACCCTCCATCACCACCCTCGTCTTCTACCTTTTAGATTAGATTAGATTAGATTACTTACAGTGTGGAAACAGGCCCTTCGGCCCAACAAGTCCACACCGACCCGCCAAAGCGTAACCCACCCAGAACCATTCCCCTACATTTACCCTTTCATCTAACACTACGGGCAATTTAGCATGGCCAATTCACCTGACCTGCACATCTTTGGACTGTGGGAGGAAACCGGAGCACCTGGAGAAACCCACGCAGACATGGGGAGAATGTGCAAACTCCACACAGAGAGTCGCCTGAGGCGGGAATTGAACCCGGGTCTCTGGCACTGTGAGGCAGCAGTGCTAACCACTGTGCCACCGTGCCGCCCACATTAGTGTTTACATTAGTAATAAAAATGTCTATTATAGTCATCTGTATCTCATGGTGCATAGTCAAAGAGACATACAGCATAGAAACAGATTCTGGGGCAGCACGGGAGCTTAGTGGTTAGCACTGCTGCCTCACAGAGCCAGGGACCCAGGTTCGATTCCAGCCTTGGGTGACTGTGTGGAGTTTGCACATTCTCCCCGTATCTGCATGGGTTTCCTCTCAAAATCCAAAGATGTGCAGATTAGGTGAATTGGACAAGCTAAATTCCCCATAGTGTTCAGGGATATGTAGGTTAGGTGCAAGAAAAAAAAACAAAAAAAAAAGAAACAGACTATTCGGTCCAACCAAACTAGTCTGACCTGCCTGCACTTGGCCCTTATTCCTCCAAACCTTTCCTATTCATGAACTTATCCAAAGGTCTCTCAAATGTTGTAGCTGCACCTGCATGCACCACATTATCTGGCAGTTCATTTCATACATGAACCACTGTGGGTTTAAAACAAAAGATTGCCCAAGTCCTTTTTAAATTGTTCCCTTCTCACCTTAAAAATATGCCCCCAGTTTTGAACTTCCCAACCCTAGGAAAAAAACCCATTGTCAATCACCTTGTCTATGCCACTCATGATGTTATAAACCTCAATAAGTTCATCTCTCAACCTCCTATGCTCCAATGAAAAAGTCCCAGCCTTTCCAGACTA
>NW_025149009.1:0-1344 GCF_004010195.1 Chiloscyllium plagiosum | reverse complement strand
GATCCTGCAAGTTTCCCCAATGAGCATAGTCCATGGAAATGATGTGGCGAACTTTGGCCAACTCATTTCTTGCCGAGCCTCTATCGCCTGAAGAGTGACCAGAAGCAATTACTCCACAAATGTGGGAACATTACTGACGAGGATTTTTTTCCTTCAGAATTGACTTCCATATATTCAGTGCCCAGAACAGATAAAAAGCTTGTTACCTTATATAGAGCAATGATTCAGTGGGAGTAAAACGCTAACCTTTTCTTGCTTAACAATCACGCCGCCTAAATTTTAAACATGAACACTTCTTAATAGTTCACCAGATCCTGACGAAATATTTTGTGTGAAACAAATCACATGATACATAGTTATTCAGATAATAAAACAAGTTTGTTCATTGAAGAACCCAGAGGAAAAGATCATGAAATAATGTGAGTTTGATATACCTCAATCATCATTGCAAGTGTATTCTCTGCATAAATTCTCCTTTTCCTCCTCGAAGTATTCAACTTCTTGAATAACTGAGAGAATGAAGTCACAGTTGTACAACACAAAATCAGACCCTTCAGTCCAACTTGCCCATGCTGACCAGATATCAAAAATTAATCTAGTCCCATTTGCCAGCATTTGTTCCATATCCATCTTAAACCCTTTCTACTGATTATCAGTTTATTTTACTTTATCAGCACTTGAAATACTGACATTTGTTTTCTCCCAACATTGGTTAAAGAAATCATAAGTTCATTCATCCAAGTTAACTTTGTAATCTTTCACAAAGAAACAAGTGAGAACAACATATAGCTGAGCACAAAACAAAATACTACAGCTGAGTGTTATCTGGGAACACTCTAAAGGTGAGGCACTGATACTGCACAAGTTTGTCAGCACAATTTCAATTACTGACAATAATTTAGTAATGTCTTAGCCTTCACACAGTTAAGGTAAATGTGAGATTTCTGAATTTCATGAATTGGTTCCTATTGCACTGTGATCAACAAAACTTATTCTTGGTTTAATCTACTCAAAGAAGCTGGACATCAGAGACGAAAACTGTCATGCTGGAAAAGCACAGCAGGTCAGGCAACATCCGAGAAGCAGGAGACTTGATGTTTCAGGCATAAGCCCTTCATCAGGAATCACAGGCTACAGAAAAATAACTGGCATAGACTTATGCCAATACATATGTAGAAGGGTCAGAGTATGTTACTATCAGATTAGAGACTAATTTCAGAATTGGTACCATTCAGTGCAACATTTCAGTATGATATTTACATATGTACCTTAAGGAGAAGTTGTCTAAAATTACAAGCTCTAGAATGATTGTAGGATTAAACCTGGAAATAAAGCTGGTGAACA
>NW_025149008.1:0-1344 GCF_004010195.1 Chiloscyllium plagiosum | reverse complement strand
TTCTGAAAGTCCATGTACACTACATCTACTGGACCTCCCTCATCCATCTTCAGAGTTACATCCTCAAAAAATTCCAGAAGATTCGTCAAGCATTATTTCCCCTTCATAAATCCATGCTGACTCTGACCTATCCTGTTACTACTATCCATGTGTGTCGTAATTTCATCCTTTATAATAGACTCCAGCATCTTTCCCACCACTGAGGTTAGACTAACTGGTCTATAATTTCCTGCTTTCTCTCTCCACCTTTCTTAAAAAGTGGGATAACATTAGCCACCAATCCACAGGAACTGATCCCGAATCTATCGAACTCTGGAAAATAATCACCAACGCATCCACGATTTCTCGAGCCACTTCCGTCAGTACCTGGGATGTAGACCATCAGGCCCCAGGGACTTATCAACCTTCAGACCTAACAGTCTCTCCAACACCAATTCCTGGCAAATATAAATTCCCTTCAGTTCAGGTCCTTCAGCTACTGTTCCCTCAGGGAGATTGCTTGTGTCTTCCCCAGTGAACACAGATCTGAAGTACCAATTCAATTCTTCTGCCATTTCTTTGTTCCCCGTAATATATTCCCCTGTTTCTGTCTTCAAGGGCCCAATTTTAGTCTTAACCATTTTTTTGCCTATCACATACCTAAAAAAACTTTTACTATCCTCCTTTATATTTTTGGCCAGTTTACCTTCATACCTCATTTTTTCTCTGCGTATTTCATTCTTAGTAACCCTCTGATGTTCTTTAAAAGCTTCCCAGTCCTCCGTTTTCCCACTTATCTTTGCTACTTTATACTTTTTCTCTTTTAACTTTATACGTCTCTTAACTTCCCTCTTCAGCCACAGCCACCCCTGCCTCCTCCTAGGATCTTTCTTCCTTTTTGGAATGAACTGATCCTGCATCCTCTGCTTTATAAACACACTATCTGCCATTGTTCCTCCACTGTCATCCCTGCTAAGGTATTGCGCCATTGAACTTTGGCCAGCTCCTTCCTTATAGCTCTATAGTTCCCTTTACTCAACAGAAATATGGTCACTTCCGTTTGTACCCTCTCCCTCTCAAATTGCAAGGGTGAAGGTTTGGTAAGGGCTAGGTTAGAGTTAAGTCTAAGGTTAGGATTATTGTTTCGGTTCAGGAATAGGATTAAGGTGAGGGTTTGTGTTAGCGTTAGTGATAGGGCTTGGATTCGGGATAGGTTTCGGGTAAGGGTTAATGCTAGGGTAAGGGTGAGGGCTAGGGTGAGGGTGAGGGTGGGGGCTTGGGTGAGGGTTAGGATGAGGGTTAGTGAAAGGCTTAGGGTTCGGACTCAGGTTTGAGTTAGGGTTAGGGCTAGACTTAGAGTTAGGA
>NW_025149007.1:0-1344 GCF_004010195.1 Chiloscyllium plagiosum | reverse complement strand
CCAGTTCACACTGAGACCCGTTCACCTATCAGCTCTGTACTCAGTGACCTAACCTGGTTTCTGATGTGCGAACACATCCAGTTTCATAATCGCATTCTGATGAGGGTCTCACACTGACGTCACGCCTCCAATTTGTTACATTACACAGATACTTTAATATATTAATCTGAAACGTTTCCTTTCCCGTAATACCATCTCCTGTGTTTCAAGTGAATGCTTTTCTTTTCCTCTGTTTTTCTCCCTGGTCATGATTAAGACCTCTGTCGTGTCAGCGATGTCAGCCTTATGTCGTTTTAGAGCCAATGAACTTGTGCACTTTGCGTTTTTGTTCCCTTCCCAATGTAAAGCGCTCTGTGCTGGACAGACCTTTTGAGCAGATTCGACACATGTCTTTCGAAAATGTTCAAAAACAGAAATTGCTGAAGAAACTAAGCAAGTCTGGCTGCATCTTGTGAAATGAAAGCTGAGTTCATCTTTCGGATCCAGTGATCCTTCGACAAAGCTCCCACTTTCTACAGCAATTTGTGCATTTTAATTTCCAGTATTCATAGATATTTGTTTAATTGAAAATTTGCGCTGTGCTTATTCATTTCTGGAGAAACTCAGCAGGTCTGGAAGCATTTACAGAGACAGAGAAACAGAGTTAGCGTTTCAAGTCCAGTCTGCCATTTCCTCAGAAAAATGATTGGAAACTGGGCATTTTAGTCCCTTGCCAGAGGTGGGGGATAGGTGACAGGGAAAAGAGGGTGCGACAACAGATAAACAGGCTTTTAGCGGTGGTGAACGAGAAGATGGTATAAAATGAGTTTACATTAAGATGTGAATGGGGGAAAGGAGTTCTCTCTATTGAGTGCAAGATAAAGAAGACACAACCACATATGTTCATAGGGAGGCCAGGAGGGAAAATGTTGAACATATGGTATTATATAGATCTGGCCAGAGATACATTTTCACTGTAGAAATCATCACCGCCGACAGACAAAGGAATTCATGTGCTTGATGGCTTATTAGCAATAGTAAGATTTTCATGCTGCCTCAGTATTGTAACATAAATAAAAAAAACAAATAACAGTCTGCAGTTTGGGCTGAGTGCTGTTTATCTGTCACTTTTAACATTGCTTCAAACTTGCAGTGCTGATCTTTAAATGCTTGTTCTTGAAGTTAGTATCAGATGGAGTGTAGGAGATTGATGGGTGACATTATAGAAATTTACAAATTCAGGGGAGGCATGGATAGGGCGAAAAGCCAAGGTCTTTTCCACGGATAGGAAAATTAAATCAGAGAACCATAGGTTTATGGTGGAATAGGGGAGATTTAAAAGGGAGGAAGAGGCAATTGATTTTA
>NW_025149006.1:0-1344 GCF_004010195.1 Chiloscyllium plagiosum | reverse complement strand
TTTATTGGTCATATTATAGACCCAGATTCACTGAGAATACAGTCCACATACCTCAACCAGAGATGACTCACAAAATACTTCACTCTCTCTGATTGCAAAGTTCAATAAAAGAACGTTCAGGAAAATTACTAAAATTAACTTTGCAGTTACTGAATATGAGGACAAAAGGAACAGGATCAGGTAATTCGGATGATCAATCCATTGTATTCCATCATGGCTGATCTACTGTTGACATTAATCCCTCTTTTAATGCCCAATTCTTCACCCCTTAGCTCTCTGACATGTCAAAAATCTATCTACCTCCTCCTTAAATGCTTTCAGTAATGTAGCTCCCCTAGCTCTTTCGCCCAGATAATTTCTGACAGTGATTACCTTCTGTGAGAGGAAAACACTCCCTACACATACATTGTCACCTATTGATATGAACAAGAGGCGAACACAGGGTCTCAGGAAAGAGTGAATGGCTATGATACCAATGTAGTATTTGACTGAGGATGGCATTGGGACCACCTATGTATTTGAGCTGAATGGGAATCAGGTGCAACTTTCCCACGGCCGGGTCTTTCAGAACACAGTAAGGTTTGGGGTCAGTGGCCAACAATCCTCTCAGTCCTGGGACATCTCTGCAGGGGATCCTCACGTTAGCCTCCTCAGCACAAACATCTTCAGTTGCTCCATCAATGTCGTTTCCCATCATAAGATCTGAAATAAGTATGATGACTGAAGATCACGCAATGTTCAGAACATTTTGTCCCCCATCAGCTCCTGAACCATTCTGCGTCCATGTGCAGCAAGACCCGGACAGTATTCCAGTTTGTGCTGTTAAAGTGTCGGTAACATTCATGTAACAGCACAGCCCAGACACTGCACATTCCCACAGTTAAAAGAGCTCATTCAGCATTTCAAGCTGGTTGCACACGGGTATGAGCTAGCATTCAGGAACAGGAAGAGTGACTGCACATTCAATACTCCTGCCTGTTACACAGGAAGAAGAGTGGTCTGTTCAGTGCATCGAGCTGTGAAACAGGAACAGGCAGAGCCCAATCAGACCCTTAAACCTGTTCCATGAGACAAGGAGGAGGCTATTCATCCCCACGAGACAGTTATACAGAAACAAGAGGTGGTCATTGATATTCCAACATGACAAACCAATGAAACCGAGACTGCACTGATAGAGGAGTCCATGATGTTAATCATGGTTCCATTGTTTGTAGAACGTGTGATACTTTAACAAGCTTGCTGGCAGTGAGGAGGGAAGCCAAATGATTTGTGCAAGTCTCAAGGAGGCATCTTCCATCTCCGAGAAGACATACCCATGTTCTCCATGGAGATCAGAATCTGGTT
>NW_025149005.1:0-1344 GCF_004010195.1 Chiloscyllium plagiosum | reverse complement strand
ACCATTTCCTATCTCAATAACTCATTTTAGTTCTGATTCACAACAATGTGTTCATTTTTGAGTTCACCTGTGTGACTGTTTCTATAGCTTCCAGGGCAACATGGTCTGGAATTCCCAACCTAACCCTCTATGATCTGCTTTCTTCCTTTAGGGCAGTCCTGAAAAACTGCTTATTTGGCAATGGTTTTGATCACCAGACATTATATTCTTCATCTGTTGCCTTCTGTCAAAAGTTCTCAATATTTTTGTGATATTAAAAACATGTTGATTTGTACAGAAATCTTCTACTCTTCACTATCGCTGAGTGAATAATCTGTTATGTCTCTCACCCAACCACGTTGTGAGAGCACATTCATCATACAAACTGCAGCAGTACAAGGAAGTCAAACATTACCCTCTCCACAGGCACCAGGGCTTTGGCAATGATCACTGGTATCTGTGGAAGGAGAAATACACATGATGTTTCTGGGAGTGCAAATACAAATTGTAGGGAATAAAAATGGTGCAGAATTTGACTGTCAGAAATAGAAGGAAAATCCAATCACTTGTTGGAAAAAAGAACTCTTGAATGTCAAAGATATTGTGGGGAAAAAAACTGATAATGAGCAGCATATTGTCGGGAGCCGGTCAGCAGCGGACAATTCATTTTCAAAAGGGTCTGTGAACGTAATAGTAAAATACTAAACAGAGCAAAAATACACTCATGAGAGACTGAGGAAGCTAGATTATGAACAAGTGGACATCAAGGAGACCAGAGGTGAATCAGGACAGTGTTCACTTTTTGAGATGACTACCACCGAAACAGACTCTTCGTTCCAACCGTGTATGCCAACCAGATATTCTAACCTAATCTATTTCCATTTTCCAGCACTTGCCCGACAACCCTCTGCACACTTCCTATTCAAATGCCTTTGAAATATTACTATTTTAGTTGCCCTTTAGGCCCCTTTTGAATTTTTCCCTCTCACCCTAAACCTCTCTCCTCTTGTTCTGGGCTCCACCAACCCAAGATAAACACCTCGTCTATTTACGCTATCCATGCCACTCATGATTTTATAAACCTCTTCAACATCACACCTCAGCCTTTGACACGCCAGGGAAAATGGCCCCAGCCTATTATGCCTCTCCCTGCAACACAAATCCTCCAACTCTGGCAGCATCCTTGAAAATCTATTCTCAAACCTTCAATGTTTCAGTGCCTCCTTTTGATAGGAGGGAGAACAGAATTGTAAACAATATTCGAAAAGTGGCCTACCCAATGTCCTATCCAGCTCCCTTACTCAATGCTCGGACAAATAAAGGAAAGCATACTGTGAGAGGTAATTTCGGTTTAAGCTTTAAGAT
>NW_025149004.1:0-1344 GCF_004010195.1 Chiloscyllium plagiosum | reverse complement strand
AGGGAAAGTGAAGATTTGTCTTTTGAACTGTTTTCCTTGAAGTGTCGAGAGTAAAGCAGAGGTAGGTATTACTGGATAAATATCAGGATGGGGTGAAAGGTCATCGGGGGAGAATGTGGGCCAATCAGAACAGCCACGATGTGCTGGAATGGCAGAGGGGCCGAATGGCCTGCTGTGCCTCTGCTCAAATGTACCTCTAACCCGGCATACATAGAAACCAGGAGCCCGGTAGGCCATTCAGCTCACCGAGCCTGCTATACCATTTAGTGGGACCATTGCCCATCCCAGGTTTCCACCTTCATTCCCGTACAGTTCACCTTTAATTCACTCGCCCCCCCCACCTTCGTCCGTGCTCCTTCTCCGAGCAGGAACAGCTTCTCCCTGTTGCTCTGTCCAGACACGCTCCCACCCCTCATGATTCTGGAAAACCTCCATCAGATCTCCCTTCTCTTCTCTCTCCCCGGGCGCAGAACAGTCCTTCAGTCTATCCTCATCCCTGGAACCGTTCTTGTAAATCACTGCCGCGCTCTCTCTCTCTCTCTCCGTCTCTGACGCGTCGATGCCTTCCCCATGATGTGTCGCCCCCACGACTCTATGCCATGCTCCCGCTGAGCTCCCAATGCGCGTATCCAAAGCCGTTTCTCGGATGTACTCAGCAGCCCCGGCCTCCACTTCCAACCTCCGAGTAATGCAACGTCCCGGGCCTACACCTTATCCTGAACCTGTCACCCTTCCAGTTCAAGACTTTGTCAGAGAGTCACACAGGTGTACAGCACGGAAACAGACCCTTCGGTCCAACCTGCCCATGCCGACCCAGATATCCCAACCTGATCTAGTCCCATTTGTCAGCACTTGCCCCATATTCCCTCTAAACTCTTCCTATTCATGTCCCCGTCCAAATGCCTTTTAAATGCTGTCATTATACCAGCCTCCATCACTTCCTCTGGCAGCTCATTCCACACACGTACCACCCTCTGTGTGAAAATGTTCCCCCTGGACTCTCCCACCCCCAGGGAAAAGCCCTTATCTATATACCTTATCCATGGCCTTCGTAATTTTATAAACCTCTATAAGGTCACCCCTCAGCCTCTGACGGTCCAGGGCAAACAGCCCCAGCCTATTAAGCCCCACCCTGTAGCTCAAACCCTCCAACATCCTTGTAAATCTTTTCTGAACCCTTTCAAGATCCAGAACATCTTTCCTGTAGCAGGGAGATGAGAATTGACCAGTTTTCCAACAGTGGCCTAACCAATGTCCTGTACAGTCGCATCATGACCTCCCATCTCCTGTACTCAATGCTCTGACCAATAAGCAAACGCCTTCCTCACTGTCCTACCTACACCA
>NW_025149003.1:0-1344 GCF_004010195.1 Chiloscyllium plagiosum | reverse complement strand
CTTTGGACTGAGCAATTGGCTACATGCTAGAAGGTAGTTGAGAGTCAACCACATTGGAGTAGGTCTGGAGTCATGTGGTGTGAGCGTATGCACGCGTGTGTAGGGTTGTGAGTGGTAGATTTCCCTCCCTCAAAGAACACTTTCACAACATTCTGTAATGATTGGACAAAAACAACAGTTCTGGCAGCATCTATGCGGAGACGACGGTGTTACTGTTTTGAGTCCGGTGGCCCTTCAAAATTAGGCTGGATTCAAAACATTGACTGTTTTCTTTCCACAGATGCTGCCAGACCTGCTGCATTTCCCCAGCAATTGTGCCTTTTGTTGCTGATCTCCAACATCTGCAATTCATTATCTTAGCCAATAATGGTTTCCTGGTTGCCAGTACAGAGACAACTCTCACTTCCAGATCTTTTTATTCGTTGAAAATAAAGTCCACTAGCATCCATGATGGGATCTTAATTTTTGTTCTCAGAAGACCGAGATCTCTGGGCTACTTAACCACTATCACGAGATGACAATCTTCCCTTCACTGACAGTGACATTGCCAATCTTGTCCTGAATATTTTTCATTATTCATTCATGGAACGTGACACTTGATCTCCCAAAAAATAATCAAGTGCCAATTCAGAGGGCAGTTAAGAGTCAACCACATGACTTTGGATCAAGAGTGACACATTCACCAAACGGGGAAGGACTGAAGATTTCCTTCCTTAAAAAAGGTTATTAGTGAACAAGATAGGTACTTATGACAATTGATAAGATTACCAAAGCAGCGATAAGTTTATATTCCAGATACATAAATTGATTTCAAATTGCATCGAGGCCATAGCAGCATCAATTTGAAACTCCAGATGTTAAATCCAGTAACAATGCCCAAATGCCACCAACTCCCTTCAATCTCTAGGCTTCCCAACACTGACTGGTCTGTAATTGCCAGTTGCATCCTTTTCCACCTTACTATTTACTATTCAATTCAGCCCATTGAGTTGACTCCACGATTTATTCAGATCACAATTATTCTGGGAAACATTTACTCCATTTTGCTGCCATTTCCCCATAATCCTCAATTTGCTTAATGATTAAAAAAAATCTATCTCAGCCTTGAATGCACATAACAACCCAGGCTCAACAGCCCTCTGTAGTATCAAGTTCCACAGATTTACTGCCCTCAGGAGAAATTCCTATCTGTCCTAAACATGCAATCTCTTATTTGGAGGATACTTCCTCTGGTCCCAGACTCACCCACTTTTCCACGTCTAGCCTGTCAAGTCTCCTCAGAATCTTGTACGTCAAAATAAGGTTACCTTGAATTCTTCTAACTTCTAATAAGCACAGGTCCAA
>NW_025149002.1:958-1344 GCF_004010195.1 Chiloscyllium plagiosum | reverse complement strand
GTTCTCTATATTAGACACAGGGACTGCTGTTCTTTATACTAGACATGGGAACTGCTGTTCTCCATATTAGACATGGGAACTGCTGTTCTCTATATTATACACAGGGACTGCTGTTCTCTATATTAGACATGGGAACTGCTTTTCTGTGTATTAGACATGGGAATTGGTCTCTTTATAGTCTACACAGGGAATGCTGTTCTCTATATTATATGCTGGGACAGCTGTTCTCTATATTAGACAATGGGAACTGCTGTTCTGTGTATTAGACATGGGAATTGCTGTTCTTTATAGTATACACAGGGACTGCTGTTCTCTATATTAGTCATGGGAACTGCTGTTCTCGAAATTATGCACAGGGACTGCTTTTCTCTATGTTAGACATGGGA
>NW_025149002.1:0-947 GCF_004010195.1 Chiloscyllium plagiosum | reverse complement strand
ATGTTATACACAGGGACTGCTGTTCTCTTATATTAGACATAGGAACTGCTGTTCTCTATATTGTACACATTGACATCTGTTCACAACATTAGACATGGAAACTGCTTTTCTCTATATTATACACATAGACTGCTGTTCTCTATGTTATACACAGGGACTGCTGTTCTCTATATTAGACATGGGAACTGCTCTTCTCTATACTAGACACAGGGACTGCTGTTCCCTATATTATACACAGGGTCTGCTCTTCTCTATATTAAACACAGGGACTGCTGTTCTCTATATTAGACATGGGAACTGCTGTTCTCTATATTATAGGCAGGGACTGCTGTTGTCTACGTTTTGCACAGGAACTGCTTTTCTCTATATTGTACGCAGGGACTGCTGTTCTCTGTACTAGACATGGGAACTGCTGTTCTCTATATTATACACAACGACTGCTGTTCTCTATATTATACACAGGGACTGCTGTTCTCCATATTATACACAGGGACTGCTGTTCTCTATCTTGTACTCAGGGACAGCTGTTCTCTTTTTTAAACACAGGGACAACAGTTCTGTATATTAGACATGGGAACTGCTGTTCTCTATATTATACCCAGGGAGAGCTGTTCTCTATATTCGACATAGGAACAGCTTTTCTCAATATTATACACAGGGACTGCTGTTCTCTATATTAGTCATGGGAACTGTTGTTCTCTATTTTATACTCAGGGACTGCTGTTCTCGATGTTAGACATGGGAACTGCTGTTCTCTATATTATACACAGGAACTCCTGTTCTCTATATTATACACAGGGACTGCTGTTCTCTATATTATACACAGAGACTGCTGTTCTCTATATTAGACAATGGGAACTGCTTTTCTGTGTATTAGACATGGGAATTGCTGTTCTTTATAGTATACACAAGGGCTGCTATTCTCTATATTAGTCATGGGAACTGCT
>NW_025149001.1:0-1344 GCF_004010195.1 Chiloscyllium plagiosum | reverse complement strand
TAGGGAGGGAATTCCAGGACTTTGACCCAATGACCCTGAAGGAACAGCGATATGTTTCCAAGTCAGGATTGTGAGTGGTTTGGAGGGGAACTTGCAGGGGGTGGTGTTCCCATGTATCTGCTGCCTTTGTCCTTCTAGATGGAAGTGATCCAGTGGAGAGCAGACTGACCCCACTGTGTCTGTGTCACTGACCCAGGGGAGAGCAGACTGACCCCACTGTGTCTCTGTCACTGACCCAGGGGGAGCAGACTGACCCCGGGGGAGCAGACTGACCCCACTGTATCTCTGTCACTGACCCAGGGGGAGCAAACTGACCCCACTGTGTCTCTGTCACTGACCCAGGGGAGAGCAGACTGACCCCACTGTGTCTCTGTCACTGACCCAGGGGAGAGCAGACTGACCCCAGTGTGTCTGTGTCACTAACCCAGGGGGAGCAGACTGACCCCACTGTGTCTCTATCACTGACCCAGGGGAGAGCAGACTGACCACACTGTGTCCCTGTCACTGACCCAGGGGGGAGCAGACTGACCTCATTTTATCTGTGTCACTGATCCAGGGGGGAGCAGACTGACCCCAGTGTGTCTGTGTCACTGACCCGGGGAGAGCAGACTGACCCCAGTGTGTCTGTGTCACTGACCCAGGGGAGAGCAGACTGACCCCAATGTGTCTGTGTCACTGACCTAGGGGAGAAGAGACTGACCCCATTGTATCTGTGTCACTGACCCAGGGGAGAGCAGACTGACCCCACTGTGTCTCTGTCACTGACCCCAGAGTGGGAAGGCTGACCCCACTGTGTCTGTGTCACTGACCCCAGGGAAGGAAGGCTGACCCCACTGTGTCTGTGTCGCTGACCCCAGGGAGGGAAGGCTGACCCCACTGTGTCTCTATCACTGACCCCAGGGAGGGAAGGCTGACCCCACTGTGTCTGTATCACTGACCCCAGGGAAGGAAGGCTGACCCCCACTGTGTCTGTATCACTGACCCCAGGGAAGGAAGGCTGACCCCACTCTGTCTGTGTCACTGACCCCACGGAGGGAAGGCTGACCCCACTGTGTCTGTATCACTGACCCCAGGGAGGGAAGGCTGACCCCACTACGTCTGTGTCACTGACCCCAGGGAGGGAAGGCTGACCCCACTGTGTCTGTATCACTGACCCCAGGGAGGGAAGGCTGACCCCACTGTGTCTGTGTCACTGACCCCACTGTGTCGGTATCACTGACTCCAAGGAGAGCAGACTGATACCTTGTCCCTTTAAGGTGGATGTGTTCTGTTTCTCTTGATGAGGGATGTTATCAACCTGGTGCCAAGGTCTATGTTCAATGGAAAGTAGAGTAAATAACTTTG
>NW_025149000.1:0-1344 GCF_004010195.1 Chiloscyllium plagiosum | reverse complement strand
AATAACAAATATCAGTATAATAAAAAGAAAAAAACACAAGTTACAATGCAATTACTGTCGACTAACTACTTACCTACCCTATAATACAAAACAAACCCTAACACTGTGCAAAGCAACACCAAAAAAAGAAAGAAAAACAAAAAAAACAAAAAACAACACAAAATACAGAACAGCTATGCTTGGCGCAAAGCTCCCAAACAAAGGAACGGGAGCATTGTACATATACCCATATTAACTCAGGAGACCCCCTCCAGGGCCCAGAGCTTGACAAACCTAACCATCCTGATTAAACAAACAGCTAGTTTAGATAACTGACAAATCTACATCCAAATAACTCATGTAGGGCTGCTATGTCTTATAAAAGTGGTCTGTTGTGTCATGCACCATGTTTGTAAAAACGTCCAAGGGAATGTGCTCCATAATTATTTTCTGCCATCCCAGCAACTCTGGCGGGTTCTCAGACACCCAATTCATCAGAATATTCTTCCATGCACAGTATGCAAGAATATTAAGTAGTTTCTTCCCATACCTGTCTAAAGATGGTAAATTCAGTAGACCTAAGAGGAGAGATATCAGGTCTACTTTGACTTCAGTCCTCAATATCCTCCCTATCTCTCCCACCATAGCGCTGCAATAAACACAGAGCCTGTGGCATGACCAGAAGCAATGGGTAAGAGAACTTAAACTTATTTTACATTTGAGACACACTGAAGATGCCCCTTTTTTTAACTTCACCAGACGGTCTGGTGCAAGATGAGCCCTGTGCAGAATTTTTAACTGCGTAGCGTATGTCCTATTACAGATTGAGATCTTTTGAGTATTGTCCCATATGTTCGCCCATGTTTCAGAAGAGATCTCCACTCCTAGCTCTTGCTCCCAGACCTCAAATAACCAGTTAATATCCTGCTAAGCCCTGCCACCCAGCAGGCGATAGAGGGCACTAACCGAAAGGGTGCTTGTGGAACGTAGCAACAACCTCTCTGTATTGGGTTTATAGGGCTTAGTGAGAAGCGTAGTCTTCTTCTGGATGAAATCCCTAACTTGAAAAAAACGGAAAAGATCTCTGCTGGGCAACCCGTATTTGAGGCTCAGTTGCTCAAAAGACATCATAACCTCCCCCTCAAATAAGTCTCCCAAACTAGAAACTCCTCTCGCTGCCCATAGTTTGAACCCTGAGTCCCTCATTCCTGGTTGGAACCCTGGCATGCCAACTATCGGTGTAAGTGGCGAGGTCTTGGATAAACAACCCTCACTCTGATGCAACGCTCTCCATGCCTTGACTGTACTAATGACAATGGGATTCCGGCAGTGGTCCATAACTGTTCTCATCTTATCCATTAACAA
>NW_025148999.1:0-1344 GCF_004010195.1 Chiloscyllium plagiosum | reverse complement strand
TCACTGCGCAGAGGGTGGTGAGTACCTGGAACGCATTGCCATTGGAGGTGGTAGAGGTGGGCAAGATAGCATCATTTAAGATGTAGTCGACAGATATATAAATGGGCAGGAAACGAAGGGATACAGAGCCGTAGAAAATACGTGCAAGTTGTAGTTCGAGGATCTGGATCGGCACAGGCTTGGAGGGCCGAAGGGCCTGTTCCTGTGCTCTAATTTCCTTTGTTCTTTGTTCTATCTCTTTAATCATGTGTAGCCTCCAGAGCCCTCCATATTGCTGTCAAGGACTTCCTGACTCAACAGAATTCCCAACTCTTGTCTCGTTTATCGCCTCTGTGAAGGCGGTTTGTCAACCAGAGGGATGGAGAAAGACAAAAGAATCTGCAGATGCTGGAATCCAAAGCAGACAAACAGGAGGCTGGGAGAACACAACATGCCAGGCTGCCTGGTTTACTGTGTTCTTCCAGCCTCCTGTATGTCAGATGGAGAGAGAGGTCTGGATCCTTTACTCAGTCCTGCAGCACGGTAAGTTTACTCACAATAAACAGGAGAGGGATGAGGTAGAGGATTTCTATAGTCAATGACTGAGGATATGACATGTTACAATACTGGACAAAGAACACAGAAGAGAAAGGTCCCAAGGCTTCATTATCACCATCTTGTTTGTAATTTCCTCTGGTCCACAGGAAACCCTCTATCCTTGTCAGCTTCTCCAATCCGAATCAGTGTTGCCTTCTCCAGTAGATAGTACCTTCCCTATCTCTGTAAACCCCTACAGTCCTGCCTATCCCTGTAAACTCCTACTACCAATACAATCCTCCATGTTTCTGTATTTGCCTTTAATCCTATATCCGTCCCTATCTGTGTAATTTTCTTCAGACCCTATAGCACTCCTTATCTGTGAAAAAGAATTATTAGCTCATTGAGCCAGCTCTGTGAGTGTAATCCCTCCCAGGCTGGAAAAATAAACCTTCCTATGTATGTAACCATGTCATGCTCTTACGAACCTCACTATCTATGACACCTTCCCCTATCTCTACAAAAGAAATCTCCCTACCTTTATAACCTCCACCAGCTATTAGAATCTTCATTGTCTCTGGACACTATCCAGAGTTACTCTCCTTATCACATAATTTAGTCTCTGCAGTCCAAAGATGACTTTCAACTCCTCCTGTCTCTAATTCACACTCAATCACTGCAAACTTTGCCAATCCCTACTCTCCTCCCTTTGCATGTAATCTCCTTCAATCGGTAGAAACCTTTACACCTTTAACCTCCTCCAGACATGATGACACAATTTATTTCCATTACCTTCATGAGCTCCCATAATCCTCCCTGTGACTGTAA
>NW_025148998.1:0-1344 GCF_004010195.1 Chiloscyllium plagiosum | reverse complement strand
ACCAGTCTCCACCATTTCCTCTGACAGTTTATTTCTTTCATGTACCACCTTCTGAGTGACGAAGTTGCCCCTTAGGTCTTCCATATTACCTCTCACACTAAACCTATGCAATCTAGTTCTGGACTCCCCACACCAAGGAAAAGACTTTGTCTATCCTATCCATGCCCGTCTTGATTTTATAAACCTCGATAAGGTCATTCCTCAGCCTTTGATGGTCCAGGGAAAACAACCCCAGCCTATTCAGCCTCTCCCTGTAGTTCAAATCCTCTAACCCTGGCATCCTCCTTGTAAATCTTTTTCTGAACTCTTCCAAGTTTCACAACATCCTTCCGATAGGAAGGAGACCAGAATTGCATGCCATATTCCAACAGTGGCCATATTCCAGCCACAACATGACCTCTCAATGCCTATACTCAAAACTCTGACCAATTAAGGAAAGCATACCAAACGCTGCCTTCATTATCTTATCCACCGGCCACTCTACTTTTCAGGACCTACGAACCTGCACTTCAAAGTCTCTTTGTTCAGCAACTCTCCCTCGGACCTGACCATTAAGGTATAAGTCCTGCTCAAATTTGCTTTCCCAAAATGCAGCAGCTCGTGTTTATCGAAGTGGAATAGAATTGAAGGTTTTAGGGTGTTTTTGAACATGCGAGTCACACATACATGGAAGTGAGTTACACGCTGGAATCTAATTGAGAGGGTTCTGGATGTTTCATATAATCCCGACAGTGGGGAAACAAGCACTTCAGCCCAACAAGACCCCACTGACTCTCAGAAGAATAACCCATCCAGACCATTTCCCCACATTTATCCCTGACTCATGCATCTCACCTACACATCCCTGAATACCATGGACAATTTTAACAGGGTTTGGATTGAATGGTTAATATACAGACTAACAGATACCCAGGAGTGTGATACAGACTGGAATCTAATCAAACGATTGAAGTGGCTAATGTACAGAGCCACTGAAAATTGGAAATCAGTTACAGATTGGATTTTTTTCAAGAGGATTCTGGACGATTATGTGTACAATAACAGATACCCCAGAGTGGGTTTCAGACTGGAATCGAATCGAGGGTTCAAAGTTTGTGCGAAGATTTGTAGCTCGGGTGCTCGTTGTTGTGGTTCTGTTCGCCGAGCTGGAAGTTTTTGTTGCAAACGTTTCGTCCCCTGGCTAGGCGACATCATCAGTGCTTGGGAGCCTCCTGCGAAGCGCTTCTTTGATGTTTCCTCCGGTGTTTATCGTGGTCTGCCCCTGCCGCTTCCGGTTGTCAGTTTCAGCTGTCCGCTGTAATGGTTGGTGTTTTAGGTCCAGGTCGATGTGTTTGTTGATGGAGT
>NW_025148997.1:0-1344 GCF_004010195.1 Chiloscyllium plagiosum | reverse complement strand
AATAATAAAGGCACATGATCATAATGTTATGAAGGTGTAAGGGGTACTGTACCTTTAAGGGAGTTAAAAGCTAGCAGAACTGCCTGGTAGCACCAAGTGTTCTGAACAAGATATAATGTAACCTTTTCGTCCAGCAGCTAGGGTAGCTGGTTGCCTGGAGACAAAAACAAATTCGAATTAGGCCAATCAGTTTAAATTATACCCTCCCCCCCAAAAAACCAAACTCCAATAGAGTTTAAATTTAGTATATTAACAATATTAAAAGCCAATGGCACAATCCGATGTTTTGGAGGTGTAAGACTGGGGAAAATTGAACAATTGAGGGAGAACTGCAGAAAGACCAACAGGTGTAGGCTGCCAGTAAGAACCCTCAGAGATACCTGTCGAGAGAAGGAGTTTGCACAGAGGAAAAACGTCGACACTGAACCTGGAGAGCAACTCTACAGAGGAAGATAAGACAGCTCACTGGTTTTGAAATTTGAATTTTGGTAAATCTTAATCAGGGGTTTTATTGGACTAGTATTATAGAAGGAAAGTAAAAGATAGGTTAGAGGACGGAATTGTAAGTAGTTGTTAATTAATTTTCTGTTATACTTCTATAAATAAAGGTGTTAATTTTTGCTTTAAATCGTTCTTGGTCCCTTGAATTTTCACAGATTACTGCATGCAATAAATTTTTCTATGTTGCAGGTTTAAATTAAGCAGGAGGGTTTATTCCGCGTTGTAAAAATAATGTTTTCTGCGCAACATGAGGGGTATGGATAAGGCAAATGGCAGGTGTCTTTTTTTAATGGTGGGGGACTAAGGGTATATGTTTAAGGTGAGAGGAGAAAAATTTGCAACGGATGAAAGAGGCAATTTGTTTTTACACACAGTGTGGTTCATGTGTGGAATAAACTTCCACAGTAAGTAGCAGATGCAGCTACAGTTACATCATTTAAAAGTAAGTACATGAATAGAAACAATTTGGAGGGATATGGGCCAAGTGCAGGCAGGTGGGACTAGTTTAGTTTGGGGTTATGGTTGGCATGAACTTGTTGGACTGAAGGGTCTGTTTAGTGCTCTGTGACTCTACAATTGAAATTCAGGTTACGTCGGGATGGGTGAGTGGGAGGACAGGAGAAAAAAAATCAAATTAAAACCTTAGTGCATGGCAGATTAGGCTTAACGGGCCAAATTACAAGTTAATTACCCTATTATTCAACGGCCACATTCAAAGAAGTCCAATAATGTTTAAAATATAACATATTCAGAATAAAAGTCACTAGACTGTGAAGTCCGTGGACCACGTGTATATTGGGTGTGGGCGTATGCACTCCCTTTTTGATTTTCTTAAAAACCTTC
>NW_025148996.1:0-1344 GCF_004010195.1 Chiloscyllium plagiosum | reverse complement strand
AAACTGGATTTATTCACAACAGGCACACCTTTTTTAATCTTAGCTGGGTAATTGAACATTGTTTATAATTCTCCCCCATCCACCCTCCCTGTGGCTTTGATATCTTTAGATGCTGAAAAAGCCTTTGATAGAATGGAATGGAATTAACTTTTTTTTAATTTAGGAGAAATTTGACTTTGGGGAAAAACGTATTTCTGGGATCAAACTACTCTATGCATCACCACAGGCCTCTGTTGGGACCAATGACATGAATTCTGAGTATTTCTACCTTTATTGTTCCACTAGACAAGGTTGTTCTTTAAGTCCACAGCTGTTTGCTGGTGTAATTGAACCTCTGTCTATTGCTCCACAGACCCCTCCTGATTTCTCTGACATTACTAGAAATGGGGTGGAGTGAAGGTTGCCCTCTATGCAGGTGACCTTTTGCTATTTATCTCCAACTTGTCTCTCTCTATTCCCACCATACTGTCAATTTTAGAATCTTTCAGTAAGATTCCTGGGTATAAATTGAATTTTAGCAAAACTGAGATATTTGCTATCAATAAGCTTGCCAGCGAATACCCACTTGCTAATTTACCATTTAAAATCGCCAACTTTGGTTTTGTTTATCTTAGTGTACACGTGGCACATACACAAGGTAATTAGGACAGGAAACATTTTGAACCATTACTGGTACAAATTAAATGAGACTTTGAACGATGGTCTCTCCTTAATTTGTCTGTTGCTGCTAGAATTAATTCCATTAAAATGAATATTTTTTTCTACAATTTAATTATTTATTTCAATGCATACCAATTTTTCTTACTCTTGCCTTTTTCCAAAAAGCAGATAGTCTCATTCTTGAATTTATTTGGAATAAATAAAACTCCTAGGTTACAAAAACAGCTGTTACACAGGCCTAAGATATTAGGTGGAATGGTGCTGCCAAATATTTGTTTAATTATTGAGCAGCAAACAGAAGAAATGTGAACTATTGGCTCCAATACGAGAAGCTTGATGCTTTCCCAATTTGGATGACTATTGAGGCAAATTCCACCCACCCGCTAACATTGAAGGCTTTATTGAATTCACCTCTCCTTTCTTCAATCTCTATTTACACTAACAATGTAATTGTTTTATCCTGTCTTAAAATTTGGTTTCAATTTAGACGTTACTTTTGATTTCAGTCATTGTCTACAAAGGTGCCATTGGTGGCAAATCATATTTTTTCATCTTTAGTGGACAGTGCCTTTTCTGGTTGGGCTAAGTTAGGATTAAAAACTGTGAAAGATTATATGTTAATGGTGTTCCTGCATCTTTTCAACATCTTAGTTGGTATGTTTTCACTTCTTAAAAGCCACTTCT
>NW_025148995.1:0-1344 GCF_004010195.1 Chiloscyllium plagiosum | reverse complement strand
GTACTGAGGGAGGACCGTACTGTCAGAGGGTCAATGCTGAGGGAATACTGCACAGTAAGAGGGTCAGTACTGAGTGAGTGCTGGACTGTCAGAGGATCAGTACAGAGGGAGTGCTGCACTGTCAGAGGGTCAGTACTGAGGGAGTGTTGCACTGTCAGATGGTCATTACTGAGGGAGTGTTGCACTGTGAGAGGGTCTGTACTGAGGGAGTGTTATTACTGAGGGTGTGTTGCACTGTCAGAGTGTCAGTACTGAGGGAGTGCTGCACTGTAAGAGGGTCAGTACTGAGGGATTACTGCACTGTCAGAGGGTCAGTACTTGGTGGAGTGTTTCACTGTCAGAAGGTCAATACTGAGGGAGTGCCGCACTGTCAGAGGGTCAGTAGTGAGGGAGTGCTGCACTGTCAGAGGGTCAGTACTGAGGGAGTGCTGCACTGTCAGATGGTAAGTAGTAAGGGAGTGCTGCACTGTCAAAGGGTCAGTAGTGAGAGAGGTTTGCACTGTCAGAGGGTCAATACTGAGGGATTGCCACACAGTCAGAGGGTCAGTACGAAGAGAGGACCAGACTGTCAGAGGGACAGTGCTGAGGGAATGCTGCACAGTCAGAGGGTCAGTACTGAGGGAGTGCTGGATTGTCAGAGGGTCAGTTCAGAGGGAGTGCTGCACTGTCAGAGGGTCTGTACTGAGGGAGTGTTGCACTGTCAGAGGGTCATTACTGAGGGAGTGCTGCACTGTCAGAGAGTCAGTACTGAGGGAGTGCTGCAATGTTAGAGGGTCAGTACTGAGGGAGTGCTGCACTGTCAGAAGGTCAGTAGTGAGGGAGTGCTGCACTGTCAGAGGGACAGTACTGAGGGAGGGCTGCACTGTCAGAGGGTAAGTATTAAGGGAGTGCTACACTGTCAAAGGGTCAGTAGTGAAAAGGATTGCACTGTCAGAGTGTCAATGCTGAGGGAGTGACACACTGTCAGGGGGTCAGTACTGAGGGAGGACCGTACTGTCAGAGGGTCAGTGCTGACGGAATGCTGCACAGTCAGAGGGTCAGTACTGAGTGAGTGCTGGACTGTCAGAGGATCATTACAGAGGGAGTGCTGCACTATTAGAGGGTCAGAACTGAGGGAGTTTTGCACTGTCAGAGGGTCATTACTGAGGGAGTGCTGCACTGTCAGGGGGTCAGTGCTGAGTGAGTGTTCCACTGTAAGAGTGTCAGTACTGAGGGAGTGTTGCACTGTCAGAGGGACAGTGGTGAGTGAGTGCTCCACTGTCAGATGGTCAGTGCTGAGGGCCTGCTGCACAGTCAGAGGGTCAGTGCTGTGGGAGTGCTGCACTTCAGTGTGTCAGTATCGAG
>NW_025148994.1:0-1344 GCF_004010195.1 Chiloscyllium plagiosum | reverse complement strand
CAGTCCCATCTCGATACTCAAACTGGTGGGAGTACTTTCTGACATAGTTGTCAAGCAGCACAGAAATAATCTACTCAGTGTGGTTACTGATAGGTCCCAATGTGGAGATAGTGCTGTTGTGGAAAAGACACTGGATTACTAATCTAGACCAGGCAAATGCTCTGTCAGCTGGTGGAAGTTAAAAACAATTAATAACATATAAATATCTAAATCTGGTGTCAGTAATGGTGACCCTAAAGCCATTGTCGATTGCAAGCATCTATTCCTTTCCCCAATGTACTTACAGGAAGTGAATCTCCCGTGTTTTTTTTTTGCCTGGCCTAAAATGGACTCCAGACACACAGACATGTGATAAGCTCTTCAATGGTCTCTGAAACGGCCAAGCAAGACACTCAATTGTATCAAACTGTTTCGAGTACTTCAAGGGTAAAACCATACCCAAAGCCCAGCACTAGACTCGTTATCGGAAAAGGGAACGGGAGACACAGTCCTGTCGACCCTGAAGAGATATCCTTCTGAACATGTAAGAGCTATTGACAACATTTACAGAGCTTTCCCACAGACTGCACAGAAACATCAGGAAAGGAGGAGGCCATTCAACACATTGAGGCTTCCCCATTCTAGCTAATGAAGAAAATTTCCTCAGTGCAGTTTTCCTTACACAGTGTTTCGTATCCCTTAATATGGTTAAACATCGTGAAATATGTGATAAGAACTGCTGTCGTCACTATTGCCCATCAATTTTGCGCCTCCAATCAATATACAGATCGTTCTGTGGTGACAAATGCCTATTAATCATGATATGGCTGCAATGCCGTTCATGAATTGCCATCCCAACGTTGGCTGAACAGCAAAACCCAAGCTCGTGATCCTCTATCTGCAAAATGCACACTCAGTGTGTTCAACTAAAACAGGGATGCAATCCGCTCTGCAAGCCTTGAAACTGAGCCTCACACTGGGAATTGTAGTCTACGTTTCGAAGAAACACCATTTCAAACTGGGGGAGAATTTCGGGGAGTACTGGAATTCCATGGCAGCATCCCTGTGGTGCACTTTTGGACATCAATCTCCAAACACACAAACAGCATTCTAACACCATGCTCTGTATTTTAACACAAAATTGACTTGGATGCAATATGGAAAGTCCTTGATGAGTGCGAATTGTTCCCTTTTTAATAAGAATAGATACCGTACAGTGTGGAAACAGGCCCTTCGGCCGAATCAGTCCACAAGAAGTAGCCCATCCAGACCCATTTCCCTCTGCCGACTGCACCTAACGCTATGGGCAAGTTAGCATGGCCAATTCACCTTACCTGCACATCTTTGGACTGTGGGAGGAAACGG
>NW_025148993.1:0-1344 GCF_004010195.1 Chiloscyllium plagiosum | reverse complement strand
GGTTACAGTTTGATTTGCCCTTTCAACCTTCTTCAAATTTAAGGGGTTCCATTGTAGGGTTCAATTCTGATCCATTAAAATCAGTTTCCAGTCTCATCGGAGTGCAGAACCAACTCAACTGATGGAACAAACAAAACAACTTTTCGGTTTGCTTTTTAGATGTGACATCTTCTCTCCCCCTCCCTCTCTGGTGACCCAACAGGACTATCAGAGCTGGAAGTACCATTCTCGAAATACGATTGCTAACCTACAGTTTTCTTTTAAAGGATTTAAAAGCTGCTAGCCTGATCTCACACAAAGCACAACAACAGACTGTTCACCTGTGCCTGCGCAGAGGAGAAATTTCAGGAGGAACAGATCACAAAATAACAACTGTTACCAGTCCCACAACATGTCTTTCCTTGGACAAAGTTAAAAATCTCAACACCAGGTTATAAACCAACAGATTTATTTGGAAACATTAACGTTTGGAGCACCGGTCTTTTATCAGGTTGGTTGTGGAGAATGAGATCATGATCATGGCATTTATAGCCAAAGGAGTCCAGTGTCATGGAGATGTGATATATTAAACAATTTTAGATTAAATCTTTCATCTTTTAGAATGGGTTTCTGCTCTTTGGCATGTTAATTCCAGAACTTGTTTTTAATTACCTTCTCTAGAAAGTCATTCAAATGCACAGCTTTTCTAACAAGAGGTGTGAATTCTGTCTGGGTCCCAGTGTTGAGTCAGACGGACATTTTTCTTAGAAATGTTGTGCATTTAAATTACATTCTTGAGAAGGTAGTTTTTAGATTAGGGTGTAGGTTTGGCTGGATTGGCTATGCTAAATTACCCTTATTGTTCAGGATATGCAAGGTAGGGTGGATTAGCTATGAGAAATATGAAGTAAGGGGGTGGGTCTGGGTGGCAATGGTGCTAAATGCCTTCTTAACCATCCAGTCTACCAGTTCTTTGCAGGTTGCATAACTATGTATCTGAACCCTCCCAGGTCTCTGTTTTAACTATACAAGTCCTGTCCTTCCTTGTTTTAGTAAAATGCAATCCCTTGCTTTTATTCATACCTCTCTCATATACGTACACCCTAACATGCTCACAGGATCAGTCCTCAGCAGAGGCCTCATCTTCATTCCTCTACGCTCTCGGATTAATGAGTTCAACACACGGCGTGACATCGAGCAATTCTTCCGCCGCCTTCGCCTCCGAGCCCACTTCTTCAACCAAGACTCTCGCTCACCCTCTGACGACCCCTTCTCACGCCTCCAACACACCTCATCCACCTGGACACCCCGTGCTGGCCTCCTACCTGCCCTCAACCTCTTCGTAACCAACTGCCGCCGCGATAT
>NW_025148992.1:0-1344 GCF_004010195.1 Chiloscyllium plagiosum | reverse complement strand
GGTGGACTCATGGCCCCCTCCCTAGCTTGGTGGATGGGTCTTGGGTTTTAGTAGTTATGAGGAATTAACGAAAGTAACCTGGGGGTTCGGGAGTACCAAACTCCTACCTCGAGTTGGACTCGAGGTTTCTGGTTCATAGGGGTGGGACCCCTAACTCGATTGCCTTTTAGCGAATGACAAGGACACCAGAATCACCTGACAGGGGTCAGGCTAACCCCTAAAACGTTTCCTACCTTGAGTTTGACTCAAGGATTTTCTAGGGAAAGATTCCTAAGATTCTGTAGGGATTGGATCCCTATTGGGAGAGGTGATTGAAGCCACTGGGTGGTGAACGAGGCTGAAATGGGTTGTGCAACAAGTATTAAAGGAAAATCCTCCGTTCAGAAGGGAGGCGTTCCTTGCAACATTCCTTCAGAAAATCCGTTGGGTAAGATGTTGGGAAATTGGAAACAAAACGAACACACACAACAAAAAGTTAGAAAGAAGATGATTAAGTGTTGCTGTTTTGTATGGGCTAAGGAATCTATTCTTCGTCCTGACATCTTCTGGCCAGTAGGGGAAGGATTGTTGAAAATACTCTTTGTGACTAAGTCTTGGCCAGATATTCAGAAGAAAATATCGAAAATATTGGGATGGAGTGAGGAAACCATTAGATGGATTGCTGAGGAAGGCTCAGAGAGTACTTGTCAGGAGAGAGGACGAAAAGCAGAAACAAAAGGCCAAAAAGACTGAAACACAGGGAATAGATAACCGACGGAAAATTTGGCCAATTGAGAAAAAACAAGGGTATTGTTGAGGAAGGGGAATACCTAGAAGTAAGGGGATATTGATTGGCAGATGAGGCAGCTAGGGAGGGGGCCATGAGTCCACCAGAAGCAGTAATATGTTCCCTGATACCTTCGCTCCCTGATCCTCCAAGTGCTCCGTTATGTAATACTAAGGAGGAGGAGGAACTGAAAGATATTAGTGCGGTTAAAACAGAAGAGGGGTGTTGGCTGCTACCTGATGGAAGGGAGATGCTTAATAAAATGATAACGTGCGAAATTATGACCATTTTGCATCAGGGAATTCATTGGGCGGGGGAGGGTGCAGGCAATGTGCGATTTAGTCCTGCGAAAATATGGGTGCAAAGAAGTATATACGATTGCCAAACAGATATGTAAGCGATGTATAAAATGTAAAAAGACAAACAAAACGTTTTTGAGGAGACAAGTTCAGGGAGGATGACCACCTTGGCTGCGACCATTTCAGAATATCCAGGTAGATTATACCGAGTTACCCCACGTGGGAAGGTTGAAGTACCTGTTGGTCATCGTTGACCATTTGTCCGGATGGGTTGAACCA
>NW_025148991.1:0-1344 GCF_004010195.1 Chiloscyllium plagiosum | reverse complement strand
ACAGTGAAAGGAGTGATATTGAATTTTAACAGGGGCGTGAATTTATGGAGGAGTTGGTAGCAGGTTTATACTTGTTTCAAATCGCGCAGAAATATAAGCAAAAGACTTGTTAAAAGACTATAATGGCGTTTTCCTCCATAGTAATCTGATTTGAATTTCATGAAAACATAAAATATTAGGAGTTGGAAATTGACAGCAGTGCAGTCATGGTCTGTCAGAACATTCCTGGATCTCGAGCTCCAGGGAACAAAACTTTAAAATTCAATCTCCATCAAGCAATCGTGCATTCAAACCAGAACACAAAGAGTTATTTATTTTTCTGCAAACGTCAGTTTCTCTGGCAAAGTTCTTTTTATTTTAGTTTTTTTTTAGCTTCTATTGATTCCTTGCTCGTAAGCATAATGAGACATGCACTTTCTAGAACAGTCAAAATGAAGGAGTTTCAATTCTAACAATATTTTCAAGCGAAGTTGTCCGTGACTCTACATTAGTCCATGACCCAGGGGGAAATACAATATAGTCTTTAGTGGTCACCCAATGTGTCCAGTCAGCTAAGTCTTGGCATTCTTTAGACAAGCAATTATGAATACTGCAGATTTGTACAAACCAATTTCAAAATGTCGTCCACTGGAGCGGATTGGGGCCTCGTGAAGCATGCCACCGAACTGAGAGTGAGCCTAAGGGCATGTTAAGTGGAGTTTCACCTGTCATAATCCTGGGCAAAGAAGTGCTTTACCTCCAATCGCTGTGAAACACGAGATATTTTCACCAACATGATCTGTCTGGACACTTGGACCCTGCTGAGTACTTGCACGAGTAAGTTGTGGCCCAAGAGTGTGAACTATAAAAACGGTTCTGACAGCATTCTGTGATTGGTCAGCATTCCTGCTTGTTTGGGAAGTATCAACAGCCGCAATCCCGTCTGTGACAGGAATTTGGGATAGTTAGGGGAATAAGGCGCCAGTACAGCGGGAGGGTTTTTGAAAGGGTTCCAAGGACACTGGCCCCTATTCTAACTGTAGGGGACTGATGGTTCTTATGCACTTCTTTAAACGCAACAAGGGAATTCACTAACTTCCGTGTTGCATTTCTCATGTTATTGTGGGGTTTCAGCGTCTCCTCCGTGGGGACAAAAGGACGGGGTCCGGCCTGCATAGCAGGACAAAATTACCATGTACCCGACACTGGTGCTTCAGTCTTACAGAGATATTCGAACCCATTCTCACATCCCAGTTCCTGAACGCAGATCAGTGTCATACTGGCAAATGAATAGGGTGCAAACAAAGACAATGAACAAAACAAACCAACAAGACAAAACACTGGCGCCGGGATGAATTCCTCAAG
>NW_025148990.1:0-1344 GCF_004010195.1 Chiloscyllium plagiosum | reverse complement strand
CATATCTGTTCCTCAATCCCTCCATGGCTGTTGGGGAGATTATGGTAACGCAGTGCTTGCAGCCATCTTATTTTTGAGCTTGACCCATATTGCTGCAGTGGATGGTCCCTCCTGTATGTCCTCTTCAAATGCAGATGTAGCTTTCTCCCTGATCAGTAAAATAACTCATCCACCTCTTTTAGCTTCTTCTCTATCTCGCCTAAACCAATGAAAACCTGGATACTTTGAACGGCCAGTCCTTTCCCTCTCTCAACCAAGTCTCTGTAAAGCCGCAACATCATAGACCAGTGTATGGATTCAGGCTCCCAGTTAATCGTCCTTTCCCATATTCTTGCATTGAAATAAATACATTTTAGCCAAACTCCATTAGATCCTGACCTGGTATTTGGTTTGAGTTTCCCTGATGTACATTCTCCTCGTCTATTCTCTGGTAACAGGAGATTACAAAGGACTGTCAGTAAAGTGGAAAATATTGTAAACAGACAATTTCAGTTTCCTCCCTTGTCCCTTTAATCTGTACATTGCATCCCACACTGTCCAATTCCAATCAACTGCTGGGTAATTATTTTGCTTCAAACAACCATCTCCAGACTCTCACTGCACATTCTTCAACTCACTCTGGACCCATTGGATTGACAGTTTTCTGATCCCTCTCTCAACCAAATCTCTAATATTTGTATCATAGTTATATATACTCGTCTGTCTTGCCTGTCACACTGCTCACATTAAAATAAGCAGACTTCAGACTTCCAGCCCCATTGTGTTCACTCCCCTCTGCCAGTTTGTTGCTGGTCTTAGTTGTACTGGAATTAGTCTCCAACTGCTCTTCAGTCACAGTGCTTGTGGATGTACTGCTCTGGCTCTCCCTCCCCCTTCCCCCCACCGCCACATTAGTTTAAACCCTCCTGAGTGACAATAGCAAACCTTCCTGCCAGGAGATTGCTGACAGTTCACGGTCCATCCCGTCCTTCTTGTGTATTTCATACTGACCCAGGATTCCCAATGACCCACATATCTGAGATTGCTGCCAGTTTAGCTGCATCCCGTCCTTCTTGTGTTTATCCTACCGACCTCGGAATTCCAATGATCCACATATTGTAAGTGCTGCCTACCCTACCAGCTCTTTGGCCATGTTTTTTTAACTATACTGCCTACCTATTCCTAACCTCACTGGCACGTGGTATAATCTAGTCTCCCCAACATTAAAATATGCTTTCAGCACAACTCCAGAAAGACCTTTACTTTAAAATGGGTAGACTTGACAATAAAAACTTAAGTGTGATCTCATTAACGAGGAAAGTGGAGCCCAAAGAATCAGTCGTAATGACCATAGGATCTGATGTC
>NW_025148989.1:0-1344 GCF_004010195.1 Chiloscyllium plagiosum | reverse complement strand
GAGCAGGTCATCCGTCAGAAAGCTTATTGAATTATTTGAAAATGTAAAAAACACATTGATGAAGGTAGACCAGTAGATGTGGTCAACAAGAATTTTAGCAAGGCATTCCCCATTGTAGGCTCATTCAGGAGGTACGGAAGCATGGGGCGCAGAGAAATTTGGCTCTGTGGATACGGGTGTGGCTGGCCCATAGAAGTCAGAAGATGGTAGCAGATGGAAAGTATTTAGCCTGGAGCTCAGTGACCAGTCGTGTTCCACTGGGATCGGCTCTGGGACTTGTGCTCTTCTTGATTTTGATAAATTACTTTGATGAGGAAGTGGACAAGTAGGTTAGTACGTTTGCCGATGACACGAAGGTTGGTCGGGTTGTGGATAGTGTGGAGGACTATTGTAGGTTGCAACAGGATATTGACAGGATGCAGAGCTGGGCTGATAAGTGGCACCTAGAGTTCAATCTTAAAAAATGTGAAGCAATTTATTTTGGGAGGTTGCATTTGCATAAAGAATACAGGGTTAAAGGCAGAACTCTTGGCAGTGTGGAGTGACAGAGGGAACTTGGGGTCATTATCCATAGATCTCTCAAAGTTGCCACCCAACTTGATTTGGTTGTTCAGAAGGAATACGGTGTGTTGTCTTTCATTATGAGGGGGATTGAGTTTAAGAGCAGTGACGTTATTTCTTCGCTCTATAAAGCTGTGGTTCAACCATACTTGGAATATTATGTTCAGTTCTGGTTGCCTCATTATAGGAAACACGTGGAAGCCTCAGAGAATGCGCAGAGGAGACTTAACAGGGTGCTGCCTGAACTGGAGGGTATGTCTTACAATGAAAGTTTGAGCAGCTCGGGCTTTCCTTCAGCGGTGGTAGTAGAGTCAGATACAATAGAGATATTTAAGAAGATTCCTTGATCGGCACATGAAAGTTAGTGCATTGAAGGTTGTGGAGGTTAGTCTGATCTTAGAGAAGGATAAAAGGCTGCCAAAACATTGAGAGCTGAAGTGCCTGCACTGTGCTGTACCGTTCTATGTTCCAAGTTTCACTCAGCTTGTGGATTCTCATCAGTTGTTGAATGTGTGAGGGAGTGAGGTGTGTGAGGTCAGGAAGGTGGGGAGGGGCGTTAGATCAAGAGGTCCAGTTTTGATGTGCATTGTTACATTCACCTGAGTGTCAGCACAATATGTGTGGTTACCACGATCAGACAAAATCCACCAAGTTGAGTTATTAAAACGATTTTTGGCTTCCTGTTTGTTCCTGCTTTCTTCAGATGCATTCTGTTGGGTGACCTATGATTTAGTATCTGAGTATCCACTGGCATGTATAATTTTATTTTGATACTGTTGAATG
>NW_025148988.1:0-1344 GCF_004010195.1 Chiloscyllium plagiosum | reverse complement strand
CCTTTCTTGTTCTTCTCCTTGGTGACCACGGTCATGGACATGGTGATGGAGGGGCTGAGCTCCCCCCCGTTGGGTAGGCGGCTGACCTGAACCGAGCGGAAGGCGCTTTTCAATGTATTCTTCACGTTGACGTCGCGTTTCTCTCCCTCCTTCCTCCTGTCAGCCGAGTGGGAGAGCCAGTAATCGACCTGGAGGCCCATCGCCTCACCCGCACCCGCACTGCAACAGGACAGGGTCCCAGTCAGTCATAGAGCTGTACAGCACGGAAACAAATCCTTCGGCCCAGGTCATCAATCCCTACCATGTATCCTAACCTAACCTGGTCCTGTTTACTAGCACATATCCACATCTCCCTCTAAACCCTTCCTATCCTGATGCCTTTTAACAGACCCTCCTGACTGGATGTTCAGACTGACTGCTCCTGACAACATAGACAGCTCAGTCTTCCCTCGACCCCTGGACCCCCCTCCCCCTCTACCCCAGGTGGCTCCACAAGCTCCCCATAAACGTTCCCAACCCCGTCCACACTGCCTCTTCCACTCACCTTGCTGCGGAGAGGTTCCCGCTCATGGAGGGGGACGACGGGGGTGTAGACGATACCTCCTTCACCAGCGCCGAGCTCGAGCTGTGAGGGGGGGATGTAGATGGGGCACAGCTCACCGTCGTCACAGGGTCCTCCGGCTCTGGCCCTGCAACAGCACCACAGGCAATCAGACCCACACACACACACATACACATACACACACACACCCTGGGGCTGTCTGTCATTCCCCTGGGACTGTCTGTCATTCCCCTGGGGCTGTCTGTCATTCCCCTGTACCCTGGGGGTGTCTGTCATTCCCCTGGGGCTGTCTGGCATTCCCCTGGGGGCGTCTGTCATTCCCCTGTACCCTGGGGGCATCTGTCATTCCCCTGTACCCTGGGGGTGTCTGTCATTCCCCTGGGGCTGTCTGTCATTCCCCTGTACCCTGGGGCTGTCTGTCATTCCCCTGTATCCTGGGGGCGTCTGTCATTCCCCTGTACCCTGGGGCTGTCTGTCATTCCCCTGGGGGCGTCTGTCATTCCCCTGGGGCTGTCTGTCATTCCCCTGTACCCTGGGAGTGTCTGTCATTCCCCTGGGAATGTCTGTCATTCCCCTGTACCCTGGGGCTGTCTGTCATTCCCCTGTACCCTGGGGGTGTCTGTCATTCCCCTGGGGCTGTCTGTCATTCCCCTGGGGGTGTCTGTCATTCCCCTGGGGGCGTCTGTCATTCCCCTGGGGCTGTCTGTCATTCCCTGTACCCTGGGAGTGTCTGTCATTCCCCTGGGAATGTCTGTCATTCCCCTGTACCCTGGGGGTGTCTG
>NW_025148987.1:0-1344 GCF_004010195.1 Chiloscyllium plagiosum | reverse complement strand
CCACTTCTTTTGTTTTCTGCATTAATTAAATTCGGAGAAGTTTCATTTAGACTCGGAAGCAGGAAATGTAACTTTTCGATTTGAAAATGGAGGGATGCAGAAAACAGGGCCAATGCTGAAATTCTGTCCAAGCAACAATGTCAAACCTTTTCATCGTTCTGTGGTTCCTAACATTTAAACATGTCCTGTACTATAGTATTGAAGTATTTCAGTGGGTGGGTGCTGCATTGTTACGGAATGAGGAACTGAGAATAAACGACCTAGGTCTCCAAAAATATCTAGTTGCTTTCATTCAGAAAGTGGTTGCTGATTCCTCTCCTGGCGGCCAGAGGGGATCGCTCTCCCTCACCTCACGGCCCTGGCACGAGTCACCTGTTGCCACCTCTCGCTTCCTCAGTGTCAGACTTTCCCCGCTGGTTGCGGCCATCATTTTGTGAAGTCACTGTACAGCCACTTGCGCCTTTGCGTCATTCAGGACATTGTGAGACTGTCAGAAATAAAAGAATGAACAGGGACAGGAGCATAGTATCTCAGAAAAAAATCTGCTGCTTGTACAGTGACACTGGGAGGCCAGCAGTTGGCGGTATTGTATCACTTTAAACAAAGAGAGACAGAGACAGTCTGATACATTTATTCATCAAATTTTAATTAATTAATTTATTGATCAACTCACGTTAACACTTCTGCTAATATCGGATCTACACCCTCACTCCCTGGCGCCGCTCCTTTGTCTTGGGTAGTTCTTGTGCAGGTGGCCCTATTCCTAACTACACTTGCTGCTCTTGGACTCCTTGTGATCCTTACTCTGATACCCTCCTCTTTGCGGTTCCTGCTGAAGTTCATTTCTCTGTCAGCTGCCATACACCCAGAAGAACGTAAAGTCTTACACTTTCTCATTGCTAGGATGAATATTTGAATCATAAACATTCATATTACCTGTGTGGTATTTCAATAATCCCTTGCATTGCTGAAACCTTTAGGACGATGGGCTTATAGCCGAGAAATGGGGTTTGTGTATGTGGATCTTCATTGTCTGCCAGGGCCATTCGTTAACATGTTTCCTTCTGAGCTATAAAGAACAAATGAACACAAGAAATAGCAGCATGAGTCTGGAATTCGGCTCCTCGAACCTGCTACGATATTTCATACAATCCTGGCCGATCTCATCTATGAAGTGTTTTGAGAGGTGAGGAATGGCATACATTAACGCCCAGATTGCTAAGGTCCTCGATAATTCGCCCACAATCTTATTAGATCCATGCAGACGTCATTTCTCTGGTACTTCACCCATCCCTGGAACATCTGGATATCAAGGACACCTACATCAGACTTCTTTATATTGGC
>NW_025148986.1:0-1344 GCF_004010195.1 Chiloscyllium plagiosum | reverse complement strand
AAGGGCCTGTTTCCACACTGTAAGTAATCTAATTTCCATCAGGCAGGCGACTATTCCGTATTTTAGGTGTATTCCATCTCATTGAGTCTGTGCCCGAGAGTGATGTCCATCTCGATAGGCACCTCTGGTGCTAGTTTTATTGGCACTGACATACAGATGTAAGGAAGTTGTAAATTTCGCATCAGTGGCAATATATAGAGAATGATGCTTTTTACACCATAAGAAAGAAATGGAGAGGGCGAAGTGAGGGAAAGTAATTAATGTAATCATCCCTGAGAGTGTTGTTGAGGCAGTATTTGGGTCATTGTCCATAGATTATCTCTGCTTTATAAGGAATGATCTCCTTACCACAGAGAGGTTCAAAGGAGTTCCACCAAACTAATCCCTGGGATGATGGTACCATGAGGAGTAAGTGAAGATTAATCGGTCGCACTGTGAGAGAATAAGATGGGATTGCGTTGGAACTTCAGGGGGATGGACAATCTCACATGATTTTCTAAACTGACACTGATACGGTGCTAGATCCCACGGCCTCTTTTTTTAACCAACTTTACGAAATTCTAGATACTTTTAAGACCTTTTAGAACATTCCCCCCAACCACCCCCCGTCCATATCAATGAGAGAGCGGGAAATCCAAAATTTGAATAAAAACTCCACATATTAATGCAGTGCATTTGGTGTGTGATCCTGCACTGAACGTCATGTTATTCACAATCCCAACATCAGCCATAATACCTTCATTCTAAAAGAGTTAACTATTCCCACCAGCTTCTGATCCCCACGGAGAACATGGGTCTGCCTTTTCGGAGATGGAAGATGTCTCCTTGAGACTTGACAGAAAACATCTGCTTCCCTCCTCACTGCCAGCAAACCACGATAAAGTAGCAATTGTTCCATAGACAATGGAGCCACGATGAACATTATGATCTACTCCTGTGATTTGTCATGTTGGAGCATGAGTGACATCCTCCTGTTCCTGTATAAGACTTTGCGAGGCTGAATGGCCTCTTCCTGGTCCCGTGGAACAGTTTCTGGAGACTGCTTGGGCTCCATCTGTTCCTGTTTAACAGTTCGATGTGCTGACCAGACCCCTCCTCTTCCTATGTAACAGGCAGGAGTATTGAATGTACTGCGACTCTTCCTGTTCAGTTGTTTCGATGGGTGAATGCAAGCTCATATTCGTGTGTGACCAGGTTGAGATGCTGACTGAGCTCCTTTTTTAACGATGGAAATGTGCAATGTCTGGCCCTGCTATTACATAAATTTTACCGACACCTTAACACCTCAAACTGGAATGCTGTCCAGTTCTTACTGCACATGGACATAGACAGCTTCAGGAGCTG
>NW_025148985.1:0-1344 GCF_004010195.1 Chiloscyllium plagiosum | reverse complement strand
CAGTCTACAAGAATGTATAGATTAGGAAAAGCTCGGTGAGTTCGCAATATCCAAACTCACAACCTGTATCATCGATACAGGCAAAGACAACAAGCGTATGAACACCACTGTCTCCAAGTTGCCCTCCAAGCCACACACCATCCTGACTTAAAAGTACATTGCTGTTCTTTCTCTGTGAGTGGGTCAAAATCCTGCAGTGTTCTTCCTACTAGTATGAATAATGTGTGCTAACGCCACAAGGAATGCAGCAGTTTAGGAAGGCAGCTCACCACCACCTTCTTCATTGCAATTAGAGATGTCAATAAGTGCTAGCCTGGCCACCACCATTCACATCTCATGAATGAATTGAAAACAAAAGTTCACACATCTATTGTTGAAATTATTAAAGAAATTTATTGAAATAACTCTGCAGAGGCTGGTATCCTGTCACCATGTCACCCTGTCACATGTCACATGTGGAGAGTCCTTGACACTGATCCAGCTTCCTTAGAGACAGCTTTCAGAGTGAACAGAACCTTTAATACTCCTGATTTTATCTATCAGACAGGGCTCCTGGATTAACCAGGTTAACAGCCAAAATCGGGGGAACTCATTCTATGAAACCCACCTGACTCACCTCGTTACAATCACTACAGTTATCATAGTGGCAAAGGTTGTTGTTTAATCCTGGATAAACTTACCAATCAAAAAAAGATTACAGTGCCTGATTGGCTTTCTAAGTTTGAAATTTTTTTTTGAAGATGCTGCCTGGTTATTTTTAATTTGCTGACTTTTTCCTTACAAAGAGTTCTGTGCAAAGCATGACCTTTTTTTCCAGGAAACTTTCAACCATTCCCTAAAGTCATGGGTCTAAGTGTGTGGTGGATATATAATGCAGAAGAACAATCGATTACATACCATCTCCAATACTTGCTTCACATCATATCCCTTTCATTACATTTCATCAAAAGGAATTACCACAGTAAAGCAGACCCTGAGGTGTTGTATGGTGCATGACTCCAAGGCCCCATGTGGTCCCTCATTTAGATCACCGTATTGTGAGTGCTGAGTCTATTGTTTCCACATCCCTTTCAAATTATTTTCTATGGCTCTAATATGTGGCAAATGCACATTCAAAACTTGGAACAACACTGCTTACTATGTAAACTAACTTGCTTTTCTTTCCTAACCAGAATGAATACTAGATATTGGTGTACCAGCAGAGAGAATCATTTATGCAAATCCCTGCAAGGAGGTCTCTCATATTAAATATGCTGTCAGCCGTGGAGAGCAGATGATGACATTCGATAACAAAGACGAACTGCTCAAAGATGCAATGATCCATCCAACTGCCAAGTAAGTAGG
>NW_025148984.1:0-1344 GCF_004010195.1 Chiloscyllium plagiosum | reverse complement strand
CTTCTGCATTGCTTCAGTTACCTGCGTCTCCACGGGCTTTTCAACAAGAGTAGGCAGTACTGCTACCGGTGAATCAGCTGTATGTTTTGCAAAGATGATTGTATTCCTGGAGCTGAGAGTATGTCCAATACTCCTATCTCAATTTTTCCACACTTTTCTGGACTCTCTATCCTCGCTTTACATCATTATGCACTTTTTGTCTGTACCTTTTCTGGAAATAGTCCTTCTGGAGTGTATATCTCTTGATCCTTCACCATCACAGACTAAAAGGGTCCTGTGTCCCTTAATATTGCATCCTCTTTACATGCTCTATGTCTGTAAACTTTCCCTTTGCAGGTATATTTTCTAAGCAGATCTACCACTTCCTCTTTAACAAACCTCTGATCAGCTTATACACTCTGATGCAGCTTTCTAGCTTCCACTGTCCTTTATGTTACCACCCCAACAAAACCTCCAAGCATATCCTGTTTTCCTGCATCTGTATTTTTTTTCGTGAACCTTCCAACACAGTGATATCATGTGACCTAATTTATTGCAATGAAAGCATCGGACCTTTTTAACTTCTTTGTTTCCTTCAAGTGGTTACCTTTTAGCCTGTGCAAAATTATCCTTATGACCTTTTTCGAGATCTACCTTTCCCTCCCACGTGAGGATTTCTCTTGGCCCCAATTTCTATCACTCATGGACTGAAATTGATTCTGGAAGCCAAACCATGTTTTATGGACCAGTTCATAATCATCAGCCTCTTCAGCTGCCAGCCTTGCCGTTTTAACTCTCTGCTCTTCCAAATGTGTTTGCACTATGTCAGGCAGTGAATCTTTGAACTCATCTAAAGTAATTGTCTCTCTCAGAGTATTGTAAAGCTCTTTTCCAGCTATCAAAATTACTTTGTTTGATCCTTTCAAACTCAGTCTATGTTTGATCAGGATCCCTCATTATATTCCTGAAACGTTGTCTGTCGGATTCTGGCACAACCTCATATGCACATTCTTTACCTCCTCATACACTCCAGATCCCTCATCTGATAGTGTTGTGTTGCGAATACTTGCCGAACTCAACCTACAAGTTTTATTTGGATCACGAAAACCCAAATGGTCACTGGTCACTGAAATTGTTTAGACACTTTTTCAAATGAAATGGAAAAGGTTTCCATATCCTACTCATCAAATTTAGGCAAGGTGTGAATATATTTAAAACGTTTCTCACCAGGCTTTTGACTACTATGGTTTTGCTAATCGTCTCTCTGTTCTTCACTAAGCTCTCCATCAGCCTTCATCCCCATCCTTTTAAGCTGACTTTGCATTCTAAGTATCCATCTCTGAAGCACAAACCCTCTCTATTTTT
>NW_025148983.1:0-1344 GCF_004010195.1 Chiloscyllium plagiosum | reverse complement strand
CCATGCCCCTCATGATTTTATAAATCTCTATAAGATCACCCCACAGCTTCCAACACTCCAGGGAAAACAGCCCCAGGCTATTCAACCTCTCCCTACAGCTCAAATCTTCGTACCCTGGCAACATCCTTGTAAATCTTTTCTGAACCCTTTCAAGTTTCACAAGATCCTTCCAATAGGAAGGAGACCAGAATTGCACGCAATATTCCGAAAGTGGCCTAACCAATGTCCTGTACAGTTGCAACATGACCTCTCAACTCCTGTACTCAATACTCTGACCAATAAAGGTAAGCATACCAAAAGCCTTCTTCACTATCCTATCCACTTGCAAATTCACTTTCAAGGAGCTATGAACCTGCAATCCAAGGTCTCTTTGTTCAGCAACACACCCTAGGACCTTACCATTAAGTGTATAAGTCCTGCTAAGATTTGCTTTCCCAAAATGTAGCACCTCGCATTTATCTGAATTAAACTCCATCTGCCACTTCTCAGCCCATTGGCCCATCTGATCAAGATCCTGTTGTAATCTGAGGTAACCTTCTTTGCTGTCCACTACACCTCCAATTTTGGTCTCATCTGCACACTTACTAACTGTACCTCTTATGCTTGTATCCAAATCATTTATATAAATGACGAAAAGTAGAAGACCAAGCACCGATCCTTGTGGCACTCCACTGGTCACAGGCCTCCAATCTGAAAAACAACCCTTCACTACCACCCTTTATCTTCTACCTTTGAGCCAGTTCTGTATCCAAATGGCTAGTTCTCCCTGTATTCTGTGCGATTAACCTTGCTAACCAGCCTCCCATGGGGAACCTTGTTGAACACCTTACTGAAGTCCATATAGATCACATCTGCCGCTCTGCCCTCATCAATTCTCTTTGTTGCTTCTTCAAAAAACTCAATCAAGTTTGTGAGACATGATTTCCCATGCACAAAGAAGGGCTTATGCCCAAAACGTCGATTCTCCTGTTCCTTGGATGCTGCCTGACCTGCTGCGCTTTTCCAGCAACACATTTTCAGCTCTGATCTCCAGCTTCTGCAGCCCTCACTTTCTCTCAAAGATTTTTCCCACGCACAAAGCCATGTTGACTATCCCTAATCAGTCCTTGCCTTTCCAAATACATGAGGAGAAAGTGAGGTCTGCAGATGCTGGAGATCAGAGCTGAAAATGTGTTGCTGGAACACCTGACCTGCTGCGCTGTTCCAGCAACACATTTTCAGCTTTCCAAATACATGTACATCCTGTCCCTCAGGATTCCATCCAACAACTTGCCCACCACTGATGTCTGGCTCAATGGTCTATAGTTCCCTGGCTTGTCCTTATCACCTTTCTTAAACAGTGGC
>NW_025148982.1:0-1344 GCF_004010195.1 Chiloscyllium plagiosum | reverse complement strand
CCCAGTCGTATGTACACATCTGTGCGCTGAGTTTATCCACCTTACCTATCAAGCCACGTGCATTGAAACAAAATGCAGTTTAATTCATACACTTTCCTTGTTCCCTTGCATACTCTTCCCTTCCTTGTCCAGTTAACTTACTGTATCTAAGTTCTGTACCATACTGAATCTTTCTTTCAACTTTTGATGCTGTACCCACCTCACTACTCGACTAGTGTAACCCCTACAGTGAGGCTCCTGCAAATTTCCCCGCCATGAAAATTGTCCCCCTCTAAAGTTCACCTATGCTCCAGAACAATTCAAAAGATCCAAAAAATCTGAAAACCTGCCACCTCCACTAGCTCAACAACAATGCATTCATCTGCCACCTGATTTCCCAATGGTTCTGTCAGTTTAGCCGTCCAGTGGGAATCTTGTCGTTGCTGAGTGCAATTATTGCAGCCAGCGTATCAAGAACAGTGTTGAGCTCTGATTGATTCCTGACTGATAATGTTCCGAGCGGGGAACTGGTCGGTGTTGTGGCTTTTGACATTACCAACACTTTCATGTCATCGAGGAGCGAGCAAAGGATGGCGAGAAACTTCCTTGTACAACTAACGGAGTGAAAGATCATGCTTCATTTTGACTGCATCAACGGCCTTTGTAAAGTTGAATAGATTCGGTTGTAGATTGTAGCTGTCCGGTGGTGCAATTCATGTGTATGTCTGGGCCATGTTGTCAACCAATGCCATCAAGCTGCCACATACAGATGATGCTTGTGGGTGTGAAATCATACGGGCTATGAGAGCATTGGTTTCATTCTAAACATTAGCAAGTCAAAGGTACTCCTCCAAAATTATTGGTGTGAAACCATGGTCATCAAAATGGAGGGTCCGCTTTGAAGAAGTTTGACGACATCCAATACCTCAGGAGTTTCCTGTCGATGAAGGGGACCAGTACAAGTGCAAATATCAACCGCCTGAGGAAACAGATGTTGGAGTACAATATCCTGAGATCCAAAAGTAAGATCATCATTTGCAGAGCTGTGGTTGTTTCGTTCGTCTCCTATTGTACTGCGCGATGTGGACTGTTCAGAGCAAACATTGGAAGGTGCTGGAACTGGACTCCCAATGCTGCATGCACAAGATCCTGACAATCTTCTGGGAAGAAAGCCACAAGAACACCTGTCTCCTCGATTAGGCCGCGTTCGCCATCATAGAGGCAATGACAACCCTTGGGCAGCTACAACGGTTTGGCTACGTGACCGAAATAAGACTCCTCAAGTTGGAATCTAATCCCAGTTGTGCAATGGCGTCCGAGCCCAAGATGGACAGAGGAGCGAATTGACTCATACACTCAAGGTCT
>NW_025148981.1:0-1344 GCF_004010195.1 Chiloscyllium plagiosum | reverse complement strand
GCATCTTTAAATGCTAAATCGGGCAAAGGCATCTGTAAATGGAAGAGTTAGTACATGGGGATGAGTAAATGGGTGTTTTGGCGAGAATCAATAAATGGGAGATTTGGTGTACAGTGCCATTACTTTGGAAAACTGATGGGAGTGTTAATATCTTAGAAAATTGGAGCACAACATGTCTAAATTGGGGAATAGGGGACAGGGAATCGATAAAAAGAAATGTTGCAAGCATCAGTAAATTGGAGATTCATTTTAGTGCAACATTAAATGAAAACAATTCAGCAGGGCACCTGTATGTGCACGATGTGTTTCAGGGAACAATTAAATGGAAGGAATTGATGCAGGGCAACATTAATTGGAGAATTCATGCAGGTGCCTTTAAATTGAGCAGGATAATACTCAAAAGGAGAGTTGGTGGAGTTTCAGGATTTGTGCAGGATTGGTAAATGGGAGAAATGGTGCAGAGCAGCGGAGCCATAAATAGAGTCATACAATCATAGAGATGTCCAACATGGAAACAGACACTTCAGTCAAACTTGTGTATGACTCAATTTTAGAATTCTGGCAGCGCTCCACGAAATTGCAGAAACATTCCAAGGAACTACTAAATGGAATAATTGGGCAAGGGCTTATCAAAATAAGGGAATTTGGGACGGGACATCCGATTATGGCAGATTGGTGCATTTAGCACCAAATGGGAGAGTTTTAGATTAGCAGTGAATGGGAGAATTGGTGCAGTGTAGCACTAAATGGGAGAATTGGGACAGGGAAATATTTGATGCCGGAATGAGAGGAGGCACCCCTAAATTGGGCGAGGGCATCAGTCAGTATGAGGATTGGTGTAAGGCAAACCGGAATGGAGAGTTTGTTCAGGACGTCAGTAATTGAAGGAAATGGTGCTCAACAACACTGAATTGGAGAAATCGTGCGGGCCATCAGTAAATGAGAGACCTGGTGCACAGAGGAGCTAAATTAGAAAATTGGTGCATGGCAATAGTAAATGGAAGAATCAGAGTGGCGCACCCTTAATTGGTAGAATCGGGCTCGGGCATCAGTAAATGGAAGAATTAGTACAAGGATATGAGTAACTGGGAGATTTTTTGGAAACAATAAATGGGAGATCTGGTGCACAGTGCCGTTACATTAGAAAATTGGTGGGAGTGCCAATATATTGGAAAATTGGAGCAGAGCATGTCTAAGTTCGGGAATACCGGCCAAGGATTCAATATAAAGAAGAAATGCTGCAAGTGTTGGTAAATTGGAGATTCAGTTCAGTGCATCACCAAACGAAAACGAGATCAGCAGGTCATCTGTACGTGGAAGACGTGTATCAGGGAACAACTAAAT
>NW_025148980.1:0-1344 GCF_004010195.1 Chiloscyllium plagiosum | reverse complement strand
ATAGCCCATTTCTGTAAAAGACTGTTATTTTGTGCCCAAGACTCTGACAAGATCTCTCAGCTGATCTGCTCTCATTGATTTTTTATATAGAGAATAAGTCTCAACTGGCATTGTTATACCCCTGTTCGTTGAGATTATTTCCAAGAAGTTGAACAAACACATTACCTCACCAGAGTTGTCTCTGATGTGAGGGGTATGGTGAATCGAGCACAATCATTTCATGGTTTAGAAGTTAATGAAGTAATGAAGCTGGAATCAGTTCATTTACCAATTTCATGTAATCTTAAAGAGCAAATTCAATATCATCGATACAATTATAAATGTGACAGATTTCTCCACTCTTCAACTTTACCAGGGACCCCAACATTTGTGCTTCCCTTTGTGCAGTGTTCCATTCACAATACCAAGTCCCTACAATGGGAACAGGTTAAGTGAACACTCAGCATTTCAGCCTGTGAATAGCTGCTGAGTGTAATAATAGAGGAAGTGTTTCCTTCGCCCTCCTGCTCAAGCCTGTTTCTCTGAAAGTGATCACCTGTTCATTTGACAACGATCCCCATCGGTTAGATATCATGGAATACAGGGAAAACTAGCCATTTGGATAGAGAACTGGCTCAAAGGTAGAAGACAAAGGCTGGTGGTGGAGGATTATTTTTCAGACTGGAGGCCTGTAAGCAGTGGAGGGCCAAAAGGATCGGTGCTGGGCCCACCACTTTTCATCATTTACATGTATGATTTGGATTTGAACAAAGGAAGTATAGTTTGTAAATTTGCAGAAGACAACAAAATTGGAAGTGTAATAGACAGGAAATAAGGTTGCCTCAGATTACAATGGGATCTTGGTTAGATGGGGCATTGGGCTGAGGAGTAACAGATGGATTAATTTAGATAAATGCGAGGTGCTGCATGTTTGGGAAAGTGGAACTTATACACTTAGTGGTAAGGTCCCAGGGAGTGTTGCTGAACAAAGAGACTTTGGAGTGCAGGTTCATAGCTCCTTGAAAGTAGAGTCACAGGTAGATAGGATAGTGAAGAAGGCATTTGGTATGCTTTCCTTTATTGGTTAGAGCATTGAGTAATGGAGTTGGGAGGTGATGTTGTGGCTGTACAGGACATTGGTTAGGCCACTTTTGGAATATTGCGCACAATTCTGGTCTCCTTCCAATTGGAAGGATGTTGTGAAACTTGAAAGGGTTCAGAAAAGATTTACAAGGATGTTGCCAAAGTTGGAGGATTTGAGCTATAGGGAGAGGCTGAATGGGCTGGGGCTGTTTTCCATGGAGTTTTGAAGGCTGAGGGATGACCTTGTAGAGAGGTTTATAAAATTATGAGGGGCATGGGTCG
>NW_025148979.1:0-1344 GCF_004010195.1 Chiloscyllium plagiosum | reverse complement strand
GGGAGACAAGAGGATTTTGTGAGCTATCGCTGGCTGAGGTATGTGGGCTGTATTCACAGTGAGTCTGTGTCTACAACATGAGCAACAAATGGAGCACAAGTTGCAGAGAGGGGAAGCTCTGTAAAGAGAGATGAGGGGCCTCTTTCATAAACAGCCTGGGTTTTCCAATTACATTTCCCAAATCACCTCACATAGGGTGTTACAGTCTTGAAGGGCTGAATAGTCTCCTCTGTTTCTGTGCACCAGGTTATAGGAGAAAGTAGCCTCCAACTGCTCCTGTCTAGCAGGTTTGATGGGCTGAATGGAATACAGAAAAATGGGACTGAAGAGCAGGAGTGGGTCATTAGATACTTTGAGCCTTTTCCAACACACACTAACATTGTGGCTGATCAAGTTGGAGTCTCAGCTCCACTTTCCTCTCTATATCCCATTATGACTTCTCTGTCAAATATTTACCTAATGCAGCTTTCAATCAATGTGAGCATGGAGGCACGATAAAGGTCCAGTGAAGAGAATTCCCACTTGAAAGGTCCTTTCAGAATTATTCGTCATCCTTTTTATAGAATCAGAGAGTCATGCAGAATAGAAACAGACCCGTTAGTCCAATCTGTTCACTCCGAGCAGATATCAACTCTGATCCAGTCCCATTTGCCAGCATTTGGCCAATATCCCTCCTCTTTCAGATACTTTTTAAATGTGCGATTGTGACCACCTTCAGCACTTCCTCTGACAGCACGTTCTGTACACACACCACTCTCTGTGTGTAACATTTACCTTCAGATCCCTTCTAAATCATTCGCCCTCTCCCCTTCAGAATATCTATGCAGCTGATGATTTTATAAATCTCTATAATGTCATCCCTCAACCTCTGACACTCCAGGGAGAAACACCTCATCCTAATCAACCTCTCCCTACAGCTCAAACCTCCAGTTCTGGAACATCTGTGTCTAAATCATTTCTGCAGAAAACCGAGTTGGATGCAGTATTTTTAAAGTGGCCTCACCAACATCCTGTACAGATGCAACATGCCATCACAACCCCTATACACAATGCTCTGACTGATTAAGGGAGATGTGTTCTGTCCAACTCTGTCTACCTGCGACTCCACTTTCAAGGAACAATGTACCTGCAGCCCTATCCCTTTGTTTCGCAACACGCCCTAGGACCTGACCATCAAGTGTATAATTCCTGCCCTGGTTTGCATTCACAAAAAACAAAACCCCGTATTTATCTAAATTAAACTTCATCTGTCACTCCTTGCCCTTTTGTCCCATCTAATTGTGGTCTTGTTGTACTCTGAGATAATCTACGACACCGCCTTTCTGATGTCATCTGTAAACTTAG
>NW_025148978.1:0-1344 GCF_004010195.1 Chiloscyllium plagiosum | reverse complement strand
CTCATTATGGGCATTTAAGCGGGCATTGGATCGACATATGGAGGATAGTGGGCTAGTGTAGGTTAGGTGGTCTTGGATCGGCGCAACATCGAGGGCCGAAGGGCCTGTACTGCGCTGTATTCTTCTATGTTCTAAGGCCAGTCATTGCCATTTCTTTTTGACACTGTATGATGCGTTCCCATTTCTTATTGACCTCATTAATCTCCTTGGCAGACTATTCAGGAACTCTGGCAAAATCTTACTTTCCAGACCAAACAGTAAAATAAGCACGTTTTCTTTTCCAATATTTCTCAAAGACGCTTTGTGGTTTCAAGTATTGACAAGTGCCGCATGTTTGGTCTTTGTTGCGAAAAAGCATAACCAACTTTCTTCTAAGTAACTTTCTAGATTATACTTCAGCTTCCTTTTTTTCCATAATTATCGCATTCACAATTGGTAACGACTGACTAAAGTTTCTTTCATGTGCATGACCTGCAGTGCTGTTCGCTCGCAGGTTTCATTAGTTGCCAAATAATTCTTTTCAACAATTTTCTCTCCAAATTCATACCACTTACATTGGTTATACTAGCTCCTATTTTAATTTCAAATCAAAAAGAATTAAAAACAATCCATTGAGATACCCTTTTCATGCTTTAACTAGCAACCCCTGTCAAATAATTTTATCCATCACAGTTCGTAGAATCAATTCCATCCACCCTCGGTAGTTGTAAAGCATGCTCTTATGTGGGGAATTCGAGTGATTGTGGTCAGTTTAGGATACTTCGGATTTCCAAGACTTTTCTACTGCAAGACTTCCACCTCCCATGGTGCATTCTTGAAACCAATTCATAAACAACTTAAAATCCAAAACCCTTTGAGAAACCTAGTGGGTTAATAATCCCCATGCCCATAAAAGTTGTGTGAGAAAAGTTAAAGTTGGTAGGAGGAAAAGTCAACTCAACTAATCTCAGAAGCGGCACAGCCCAAGTCACTCGATGACGCCATGTCATATTTTCACTTTTTCAGTGTTAGAAAAACAGTCAGATCATCTTTTAATTCTATCAAACTGGCACTTCAAAGTTCCATTGTCGTCACGAAAACGCCTTTTGGATTTTCCTTTTGATAACACGTTGAAAATGAAATAAATGGCACACGGATAAAAACATTGTCATTTCAAAATCGGAGTTTAATTTGAAAGAAGTAAAAAAAAGTTTTATGCATGTTTTCAGAACAAATGAAATCGTTTTCTTTTGGAAAAAACATTTCTATGGGAGCTTTTTATCGGAGCCTGAAATAACGAGCCAAAATCATTGAAATAGGAATTGAAAGTTTTGAACTCATGATGCTTTTGTATGTCTCTTATTT
>NW_025148977.1:0-1344 GCF_004010195.1 Chiloscyllium plagiosum | reverse complement strand
ACACAGAAAATTAGTGCAGGTACAGCAAGTAATTGAGAAGGCGAATGGAATTTTCACCTTTATTGCTGGGGGTTGGAATTTCGAAGTAGAGAAGTCTTGTTAAAACTGTACAGGGTGTTAGAAAGGCTGCATCTGGGGTATTGTGTGCAATTTTGGTCTCTGTATTTAGGAAAGGATGGACAGCCGTTGGAGTCTTCTTCCAACTCCTATTTCCCATGTCCCTACGTGCCCCAGTGTCCCTCCCTCACAGCAGAGCCGGTTTGTAGCCTGCCTGCAGTAGCAGCCTCCAGTCTCTGGGTGGTGCTACCAAAAGATCTGCATTGCCCAGACTGTCACAGTTCCCACATCACAATAATGTCTGGTTTTTGGAAGCATTCCATTGGCTGTAAAATATTTTCAAACATCTTAAGTTCAAGGATGGTATAACAAAAATATAATTCTCTCTCCTTTTATATTTTATCTCTATGCCTTCCCACCTGTCTCCTAACAACATCACAGACTTGTGTAAAATCTAGAATGAATCATGAATCTCTGGGAGAACTTACTCTGTGACAACACTGGGATTAATAACCACCTCCTCAGTGGGCTTTGAGGGTGAAGGTCAATAGCAGGCTCATTGGGACTTGATCTGAGTTGTCTCCAGTTAGTCAGTGTTATTGTTCTGGGTCCAGACAGTACAGACCAACCCTGTGTTCTGATTGAGATGAAGGGTGAGCTGTGCTGGGTTTTCACACGTGGCTTATACACACATAGTGAAGCAGGGATTACCAATTTCCTGAGAGTAAATGGAACTAACAAAATGGGTGGATGTGACACCCCCAAACTCTCCCTAAGATAGTGGGGACAGGAACAGTAATATTCTCAGACAGAAAGGATGATAGAAATGGTACCCCACAGACAGAGGTGGGACAGGAAAAGCGACTCTCCCGAAAGACAGGGGACAGAAACTGTGTGTTCACTACTTTCTTGTTGTGACAAATGTCCTGGGAAATTGGTTTGGTTTATATTTTCTCAGTTGTATTTAGGTTTGATGAGTTGATTCAGTAACAAGGATTCCAATTCTATATTTCCTGTCGTAGCAGATCCACTGAAGGTCATCCTTTCATTTGGAGGTTGCCCAGGTTTCTGTCCAGGCTGATACAGCATGATCTACCAGTGCTGCTCCTATTGAGCTAAACCATCACACACCAGGTAATCTGACGAACACTTTCTGTTTGTGCTGGCAAATGGAGAGATTTGCTTTTACTGCAATGGCGGCCAAAGAAATTAGTCAGTGGATGTCGTTCCAGCTGAATATAGTGTTCATGATGAGATTAATCTTGACAGTTCTCACTTGCCTTTACC
>NW_025148976.1:0-1344 GCF_004010195.1 Chiloscyllium plagiosum | reverse complement strand
CCTGAGGATGGGCAGATGTCCTGATCTAAAGGAGAAGTGGTTGTGTTTTTTTTGTCAATAAGCAATGGCCTCATACTTATTTGTGGATTGTTAATTACTATTTTTTAAAAATTGATGATTTCAAGTTCCATCATATCTGATGGTGGGAATGAAACTTGTCTCCCTTGAACATTAGCTGAGGTATTGGATACGTGCTCTAGCAATCACACCACTCGGGCATCACTTCGCCTGCTCACAGGGTGCTCATTCGTGAACACTGAAACCAGTGCATCATGAAGCTAAACCCATTCTTCCAACCTGGCACCTTCTAGCACTCTAATGATATACTCAGTTTCGCTCCATGTGGTATTCCTCGCTGTGAACAAACAGATTTCTCCACAGCAGAGATACGCAACAGCACAGGCCAGGGATGGAGTTTGAGATTTTCCAGATATCTGTGGGACTCATTGCCATTCTCAATGTACAACCCTCACTGCATCGGTCAAATTTCCCATTCTGTCTATCTCTCTGTCTCCTGTAGGTACTCAGGAACTTCCCGACTCAATAGACTTCCCACCTGTTGTGTGTTTCGTTCTTCACCACATTGAAGATGTTTGGTCAGCCAGAGGGACAAAGGGAAGGGAGATCTGGAGCCTTCATTAAATCCTGCAGTGAGGTAAGATCACTCACAGTGCACAGAGCAGAGAACTATGAGAGGGCTCCAAACATCGGCTAACAAGACATAACACAGATGCAATGCTGAATGGGGAGAACTGTAAAGACACACCCCAGGCGCAATCACCACGTCGACTTAAACTTATGTTGTACTGAGACAGCATCGGGAGCTCACGGTTATCAATCCAGGCCTATGCTATCTTAGTGAGCATCAGTACAACAGATGGTCACAAAAGAGGTCAAAGCAGGCCTCCGACGAGAGATTTGGAATGCTGCCTGGGATCTTTCTGTTCTGAGTTCTCCCTCCAACACTGTACTGAGACTCATTACTCTGCAACACTATCTATGGCATGGTTTATACACCAGTGTCTTCGATAATTTTTAACTCCTATAAAATTACCTGTCCCGTTAACCTCCTCCCTGCCAGATAGTCCCTCCACATTTTTTAAAGATACTGCATTCCAGACTACCATCCTGATCGCTGTAACTTGCTTCAGTGTCTACAACATGCTTTATTTCAATACTCTAATCCTCTTTGACTGGATACTGTGTGGGCAGCATGGAAACAGAACCTGTGTTGCAACTCACGAATGCTGCCCATGTTTCCTATACTGAACGAGCCTCATTTGCCTGCGTTTGGCCCGTACTTCTACAAAGCTTCTCCTCTCCACGTGCCTTCCCAAACGTCGT
>NW_025148975.1:0-1344 GCF_004010195.1 Chiloscyllium plagiosum | reverse complement strand
CACACCTGCAGATTGAGAATAGCCTCAACCATTGTGGGTGGTACTAAACGGTGCGAAATAGGACAGACTTCGATCAGATCTAGCAGCTCAAATCTGGATGTCCATAAGGTGTTGTGGGTCATCAATAGCAGTGGAATTGTACTCCCACATGACCTCATGGCCTGGCATATCCCCCTCGCAACAAGCAGCACCAGGCATACCTGACAATGAGGTGTCAGCCTGGTGAAGCCACCAAACAGGACTACTTGTGCGCCAAACAGCATAAGCAGGAAGTGATAGACAGAGCTAAGTGATCCCACAAGCAACGGTTCAGATCTAAGCTCTGCAGTCTTTCCACATCAAGTCCAGAAACATTGGGAACAATTAAACAATTCACTGGAGGCAGAGATTCCACAAATAACCCCTTCCTCAATGATGAAAGAGCCCAGTACTTCAGTGTATAAGATAAGGCTGATGCATTCGCAACAATCTCCAGTCAGAGGTGCTGAGTGGATGATCCTCCAGTTGTCCACAGCGATTCATTTACCAGTCATCAGCCAATTTGATTCAGTCCACGCGATATCCAGAAATGATTGGAGATACTGGATACTCCATAGGGTCCATAATCTGACAACGTTCTGGCAATAGTACTGAAAACTTGTGCTCCAGAACTTGCCACTCCCCTAGCCAAACTGTTTCAATACAGTTACAACAATGGCTTTCCCCGATTATGTAGAAAATTCCCAAAGTATCTCCTGTATATAAAAAGCAAAACAAATCCAATCCGGCCAATTACCACTTCATCAGTCTATTCTCGATCATCAGTAAAGTGGTGAAAGGTCTTAGTGCTTTTAAGCAGCACCTGCTCAGCAATAACCTGGTCATTGACGCCCAGTTTGGGCTCCAGCAGGACCATTCAGTTCCTGACCTCATTACCGTGGTTCAAACATGGACAAAAGAGCTTAATTACAGAGGTGGGGTGATAGTGACAGCCCTTTAAGTTAAGGCTGCCTTTTACCAAGTGTAGTATCAAGGGGCCTTAACAAAACTGGAATCAATGGGTATCAGAGGCAAAGTCCCCGCTGGTTAGAATCGTATCTGACACGTAGGAAGATGGTCATGGTTGATAAAGGTCAGTCAACTCAGCTCCAAGTCTGCAGGAGTCCCTCGAGCAGTGGCCGAAAACTTCTTCAGGGCTGCTTCATCAATGACCTTCCTTCCATTTTAAGGTCAGAAGTGGGGATGTTCGCCAATGATTGTACAATGTTCTGCAACATTTGTGGCTCGCCAGATACTGAAGCAGTCCATGTTCAATTGCGACAAGATCTGGAAAGTATCCAGGCTGACAAATGGCAAGTAATATTC
>NW_025148974.1:0-1344 GCF_004010195.1 Chiloscyllium plagiosum | reverse complement strand
ATCTTGATTCATAATTTAAGCTGATGGCAATCCCGCTCTGCTGGCTGTTTCGAACCTGTTCTGACCAAGGGAACAATGTGATATTTGTTCGAAACAGCCAGCAGAGCTGGATTGCCATTGGCTAAAATTATGACACAAAATAGATATGGTTGCAAGTAATGAGGGCGGCACAGCAACATTATGAACGGACAGAATCAGGATAAACAAGTGGACAAAAACGTAGCAGCATATAACATGCAAAAAAATGAGGTTGATGCGTTTTGGCAGATATAAATGTTAAGTGGGGAAATACACTGCACAAAGCATCAGCATATGGAACACTTCCCTTCCTTGTACATAAAGTATGAAAAGTTAGCATCCAGTTTCAGCAGGTAATCGGGAAGTCAATTAATTTTCTTTCACTTTATTTAAACGGAATGTGGACATACGTTTTCTTTAAAATACACATGGCATTGCTCAGATCAGAGCTGGATTAATGCGAACAAATTTAGTCCCCCTATTTTAGGAATAGCAGTTCAGGGAAATTTAACACAAATCGTCCTGGGTATGGGAGGATATTCTCGGGAGATGAAACTGAGAATATTGCCCCTGTACTCATTGGAGAGTCGAATAATTTTAACAAGACTTAACTGAGGTACATTAGACTATGACGGACATGACAGGATAATTTAGGTGAGAATGATTGGCCTTGTCTGAGAATCGAAGACCAGAGAACATAATCTCAGAGTAAGTAGCAACCTATTTAAGAAAGATGTGGAGAAATGTATTTGTCTTCGAGCCGACTGAATATGTGAAAGTATTTACTGCAGGCTGCACTACAAATTGGCAGCTCAGTGTATCCAAGAATACACTGAGATTAGGGAGGGTGGTAATAAAGGAGGGGGGTTTGGCGTTGCTAATTATAAATGGAATAATGGCTGCAGAAAGGCAGTTCGAGGGGGATCTGCCTTTGGAGGTAGTATGCGCTGAAGTCAGAAATTGGAAAGGAGCAGTCACCTTGTTGGGTGTTTACTATAGGCCCCCAATAGTAGCAGAGATGTGGAGAAACAGATTGGGAAACAGATTTTGGAAAAGTGCAGAAGCCACAGGGTCGTAGTCATGGGCGATTTCAACTTCACAAATATTGATTGGAAGCTGTTTAGATCAAGTAGATTGGACGGGGCGGTGTTTGTGCACTGCGTCCAGGAAGCTTTTCTAACTCAGTATGTAGGTTGTCCGACCAGAGGGGAAGCCATATTGGATTTGGTACTCGGTAACGAACCGGGACAAGTGATGGGCTTGTTCGTGGGTGAGCATTTTGGTGATGGTGAACACAATTCTGTGACTTTCTCATTGGTTATGGAG
>NW_025148973.1:0-1344 GCF_004010195.1 Chiloscyllium plagiosum | reverse complement strand
TGTTTATTCTTAAAGCTTATCTCGTTAATTCAAAATCTCGAGCTCAAGGCATTCATTCAAAGAAACAAAGTACATTCATTCATCTATTCAATCAAACCGCAATCGTACATTCAATAAATCAATCGTTTTCATTGATTTAAAGAAACAAACTTAACACAGTCATTCATTGAGTTCAACTGCATTCATCCAATGAATCAAACTGCACTCAAAGATTCAATGAAACAACCTATGAGTGTTACTTCATGTAGCAGAGCTTATCTCGTTAATGCAATGTGTCGAGCCTAATGCAGTCATTCAATGAAACAAACTGCATTCATTCATTCAATAAATAAATCTTCAATCAAATTGCACTCATTTACATACTAAAACAAACGGCAATCATTCATTCGTTCATTGTTTCAAACTGCACTCATACACTGAAACAAACTGTAGGTGTTTATTCTTAAAGCTTATCTCGTTAATTCAATATCTCGAGCATAAGGCTTTCATTCAAATAAACAAAGTACATTCATTCTGTTATTCAATAAAACTGCAATCGTACATTCAATAAATCAATCGTTTTCATTGATTTAAAGAAACAAACTTAACACAGTCATTCATTGAGTTCAGCTGCATTCATCCAAAGAATCAAACTGCACTCAAAGGTTCAATGAAACAATCTGCGAGTGTTACTTCATGTAGCAGAGCTTATCTCGTTAATTCAATCTCTCGACCCTAATGCAGTCATTCAATGAAACTAACTGCATTCATTCAATAAAAAAAACTTCAAACGTACATTCAATGAATAAAGTTATTTATGGATTGAATGAGTCAAACGTAATTCCTACATTAAAGGAATCAAATTGCACTCATTTACATACTAAAACAAACGGCAATCATTCATCCATTCTTTGTTTCAAACTGCACTCATACATGCACTGACAAACTGCGAGTGTTACTTCATGTAGCAGAGCTTTTCTCGTTAATTCAATTTCTCGAGCCTAATGCAGTCATTCAATGAAACAAACTGCATTAATTCATTCAATAAATTTAACTTCAATCGTACGTTCACTGAATGAAAAGTTATTTATGGATTGAATGAACCATTAGTAAATCCTACATTAAAGGAATCAAACTGCACTCATTGTCTTACTAAAACAAACTGCATTAATTCATTCATTGTTTCAAACTGAAACAAACTGTACGTGTTAATTCAATGAGTGAAGCTTATCTCGTTAATTCAATAGCTCGAGCATAAGGCATTCATTCAATGAATAAATAAAACTTCATTCGTACGTTCAATGATTGAAACGTTACTCATTGATTCAATTGAACACACTGCAAATCGTAATTCAATGAGTAAAA
>NW_025148972.1:0-1344 GCF_004010195.1 Chiloscyllium plagiosum | reverse complement strand
TCTGTACTGTATCAGTCTGTGCCTGGACAGTGTCAGCACAGAGTCCTCTGTACTGTATCAGACTGCTCCTGGACATTGTCAGCACAGGGTCCTCTGTCCTGTATCAGTCTGTGCCTGGACAGTATCAGCACATGGTCCTCTCTACTGTATCAGACTGCTTCCGGACAGTGTCAGCACAGGGTCCTCTGTACTGTATCAGACTGTGCCCAGACAGTGTCATCACAGGGTCCTCTGTCCTGTATCAGACTGTGCCTGTACAGTGTCAGCACAGGGTACTCTACAATGTATCATTCTGTGCCCGGACAGTGTCAGCACAGGGTCTTCTGTACTGTACCAGACTGTGTCCGGACAGTGTCAACACAGGGTCCTCTGTACTGTATCAGTCTATGCCCGGACAATGTCAGCATAGGGTCCTCTGTACTGTATCAGTCTCTGCCCGGACAGTGTCTGCATAGCGTCCTCTGTACTGTACCAGACTGTGTCCGGACAGTGTCAGCACAGTGTCCTCTGTACGGTACCAGATTGCTCCCGGACAGTGTTAGGACACGGTCCTCTGTATGGTATCAGTCTGTGTCCGGACAGTGTCAACACAGGGTCCTCTCTACTGTATCAGACTGCTCGCGGACAGTGTCTGCACAGGGTCCTCTGTACTGTATCAGTCTATGCCCGGACAATGTCAGCACAGGGTCCTCTGTACTGTATCAGTCTGTGCCCGGTCAGTGTCAGCATAGGGTCTTCTGTACTGTATCAGTCTGTGCCAGGACAGTGTCAGCACAGTGTCCTCTGTACTGTATCAGTCTGTGCCAGGACAGTGTCAGCACACGGTCCTCTGTACTGTATCAGTCTGTGCCCAGACAATGTCAGCACAGGGTCCTCTGTCCTGTACCAGACTGCTCCTGGACAGTGTCAGCTCATGGTGCTATGTACTGTATCAGTCTGTGCCCGGACAATGTCAGCACAGGGTCCTCTGTCCTGTACCAGACTGCTCCTGGACAGTGTCAGCTCATGGTGCTATGTACTGTATCAGTCTGTGCCCGGACAGTCTCAGTACAGAGACCTCTGTACAGTATCAGACTGCTCCTGGAAAATGTCAACACAGTGTCCTCTGTACTGTATCTGTCTGTGCCTGGACAGTGTCAGCACAGAGTCCTTTGTGCTGTACTAGACTGCTCCCAGACAGTGTCAGCAAGGGTCCTCTATACTGTATCAGTCTGTGCCTGGACAGTGTCAGCATAGAGTCCTCTGTACTGTATCAGACTTTTCCCGGACAGTGTCAGCACAGGGTCCTCTGTACTGTATCGGACTGTGCCTGGACAGTGTCAGCCTGTGCCTGGACAGTGACAG
>NW_025148971.1:0-1344 GCF_004010195.1 Chiloscyllium plagiosum | reverse complement strand
TTGGAGAAAGTTCTCACCTTTTCCCTGGACGATACCCAGCGGCTCCCCGTTCAACTCCTTGTGTTTGTTTGGGATCTTTCAGCGGGAATAATATCCACCCGATCCCACCGGGAATGAACTCTTCCTGAAATTAAAGAGGACCTGGGGCTCAGTTCTTACTATCTGGTATTTTGTTGACGATTTTCCACGTTTTCCAACAGATGTGTGAGGAATAAACATGATCACAGCAACAGCTCGACCCTGGACACTTACTTTTCAGTGAATTTACAAATTGATCGATGATCCTCGGAGCCTTTTCAGACACACGGTACAGGACCGCCCCCGCCTGGCGGGAGACGGTACTGCGGCCCAATGTCATTCAGTACCAATTCCATCCAGCAGATGGCGGTGACACACAAACAAATCCTGGGGACGCTGGAAATCAGAAATAAAATCAGAAAATGCTTCAAATCCTCAGCAGCTCAGGCAGCATCTGTGCACAGAGAACCGGAGTTAACGGGCAGTTAAACACTGGGGATATTGCATATCCTGACAGAGATTCTGTGTAAATGTCCGCCCCAATGATACAAACAGAGGATGCTATGTAAATGCAGCATTGTCCTCTTTCAGTGTTTGGATTTCTCCCTCAGGATTTCATGTTCCGGGTGCAGAGTGAGAAACACAGAGAAATCCCAGCTCCAGACTGGGAAACAGGTGAAGAGATGGAGGATGGGACTGAAGCAGGGAGTAAATGAAGGAAGGAGAGACACAAGATATTTAATTTACTTTTTATTTTCACCATCTGACATTTATATTTGTATCTGATTTATTGACAGTTTGGTTGTGTTGTTACAAAGTATAATCTCAGAATTCAATAACACATTCAGTAACATCCTGTTGTCAATGGGAGGTTTCTGACCCCAATCTCTGACCGAGACCCTAAACCCGGGGGTCAATGTGACGTCAGGGAGGCCCCGCCTCTTTAACAGCTGATTCTTAGAAACTGGTTTAAATCCCAGGTCCTGAAGAACTTTGTACACCGCAGTCCAACACCGACATCTCCGAAGAAAGGATAAAGTTTCCCACTGAATTTATTCCCAGTGAAGGTGTGGAGATGGGACTTGGTGTCCGCGTTGTGAAATGAAACCGTCCCAGATTCATAACTGAGATAAACTCCCACCTTCCTGGGGATCTGACCTACACAGTGAGGGGATTGAGGAGAGGAGTTTACATAAAACTGATCCCAATCCCGCCCCATGATCCAGAATCCATTCTCTGGGATCAGACTGACCGGTCTCTTCCTCTCCACAGACTCTGAGGCTACTCCCAGACTCCAGCCCCGATTCCCCCCCACCTCCACCTCCC
>NW_025148970.1:0-1344 GCF_004010195.1 Chiloscyllium plagiosum | reverse complement strand
GCTAAAAGAGACAGCGGGGAAAAGAACAGGTGCACTGACAGTAATTTTCCAAATTTTCTGGACTATGGGGAAATTCCAGCAGATTGGAATACAGTAAATGTGGCGCCACTGTTTAAAATTGGAATACAGTAAATGTGGCGCCACTGTTTAAAAAGGAAGGTAGACTAGAGATGGGGAATTATAGATCAGTTAGTGTAACATCTGTCGTGGGGAAAATGCTTCAGTCTCTTACCAAGGAAGAAAGAGAAAGGCATTGCTGGATTCCCAAGTGAATACCTTCCCACACATGGAATAGTTGAATGACTTCTCCTCCATGTGAACAGACTAATGTTAAATAAAGACCATTTAATTTAAGGCCTTTACAGATCTTAAAGATTTTTTTCCCACAGTTAGGGGAAAGGTCTCTTGTCAGTGTAAAGCCACTGGTGTGACATGAAGCTGGATGACAAAATGAATCTCTTCCCACACATTGAGAAGGTGAACGATCTCTCCCCGGAATGTCTGTGTCGAGGAGTCTCCAGCTGGTCTGGGAATTTGCAATTCTTCTCACCATCCAGACATTTCCATGGTGCTGAGCTCCTCACATAACTCCAAGTTGCATTCTGTGGTGAATCCTTTCCCATAAACACAACATATTTATGGCTTCTCTGTCTGTGAATTGTTTTAGATTGTTAACTGGATAATGTTAAATAATTTCTGCAGTCAGTTCACTGGAACATTCACACTTTTATGTGTGTGTGTGCGTGTGTGTGTGTGTCTGTCTGTGTTGGTGCTTGACCACACACAATGTTGTTGGAAACCTTTGCGCACTGACATACCAGATAAACATGTTCCCTTTATGTCCAAATGAATTTAGTGACTCTGTTGGATCTTTATATTATGTTTGATTTGTCTCCATACAGTGTAAATTCTCAGATCAAACAAATCCAATTTCAGAAAGACATCCTTTTTCTATTCCACACCGCCTCCCAAACAAATGATCCAAACATCTCGAAAGATGCAAAAAGGACAATCAAATATAAAAAGGAACCTGAGACATTGTGTATCCTGAGGTGCAAACCTATTGCAGAATGTACCTCGCCAACTGGTGGAGAGCACAGCCCCCTACACAGAATGATATTACACAAGAGATGATAGCCATTGCTGCTCCTGGACATCAATGGTGACGAAAGGCAATGGTGAAGGTTGATGACAATCCAAAGTGCTGTTGTGTCCCAGATGTTGACAAGCTCAGATTACTTACAGTGTGGACACAGGCCCTTCGGCCCAACAAGTCCACACCGACCCATCGAAGCACAACCCACTCAGACACATTCCCCTACACCCAACACTATGGGCAATTTA
>NW_025148969.1:587-1344 GCF_004010195.1 Chiloscyllium plagiosum | reverse complement strand
GGAAGATGTCTGTGTGTGAGATACTGTCAGTGTGAGAGGGAGGATGTCTGTGTGTGTGATACTGTCAGTGTGAGAGGGAGGATGTCTGTGTGTGTGATACTGTCAGTGTGTGAAACCTCAGTGACAGAGTGAGGGAGAGATTGTCTGGGGATGAAGCTGGGCAGAGAGCTGTGTGAGTGTGTGTCGGAGTTTATGAGATCAAGTGCAGTGCGTGGGCAAAGGGAGGGGATGGGGATCCACGTGTCCGAGTGAAAGGTGGGGCTCCGAGTGTATGTGTTTGAGAAAGGGACAGTGTGAGATGGATCGCATCTGAGACACTGTGAGAGACACCAGAGAGAGCAGATTAAGGGAGGGTGCCTTGGGGTGTGAAAGAATCACACACACTTGCTTGTCAGGATGTGTTGAGGGGTCAATGCCATTGAGCAGAGAGAGAGGTTAATGGAAGGACAAAGCTCTCGGAGTTGGTAACTGGAGACGTCACTGCAGAGAGTCCCACAGGCTCACTGAGCTCATCTCCACTCAATAACAGTCAACTCTCACAACCCTTTTAAAGGCTGCGATCCTCAGGGAGCCTGTTACTCAATCCCTCACCCGGGACATGCTGCAGACAGCAGGGCGGGGAGTGACAGGCAGACAGCACGGCCGATAGAGGGAGAGCTCAACTGATAGAGAGAGTGCGGAGAGAGAGTGTGGAGAGAGAGAGAGAGCGGAGAGAGAGAGAGAGAAAGAGAGAGAGTGAGAGAGAGTGAGAAGAGGG
>NW_025148969.1:0-566 GCF_004010195.1 Chiloscyllium plagiosum | reverse complement strand
AGAGAGAGAGAGAGAGAGAGAGAGAGAGACAGAGAGAGAGAGAGAGAGAGAGAGCGAGACAGACACACACACAGACACACAGAGGCCAAGTTGGAGTTAGAGAAACAGATAAAGTAACCAAAATAAAAATGAAATGTGCACAACAAAGGGGGTCTGGGGACACAGGGAGGGACCGTGGGGGAAGGAAATGGAGCCATAGAGATGTACAGAATGGAAACAGACCCTTCGGTCCAACCCGTCCATGCCGACCAGATATCCCAACCAAATATAATCCCACCTGCCAGCACCCGGCCCATATCCCTCCAAACCTTCCTATTCATACACCCATCCAAATGCCTCTTAAATGTTGTTATTGTACCAACCTCCACCACATCCTCTGGCAGCTCATTCCATACACGTACTATCTTCTGTGTAAAAACGTTGCCCCTTAGGTGTCTTTTATATCTTTCCCCTCTCACCCTAAACCTATGCCCTCTCGTTCTGGATTCCCCGACCCCAGGAGAAAAGACTTTGCCTATTTACCCTATCCATGCCGCTCATGATTTTGTAAACCTCTATAAGGTCAT
>NW_025148968.1:0-1344 GCF_004010195.1 Chiloscyllium plagiosum | reverse complement strand
TACTGATGCCCGAGCCCGATTCTACCATTTAAGGGTGCTCTACTCTAATTCTCCCATTTCCTGTTGCCATGCACCCATTCTCTGACTTAGCTCCACTGTGTACCAGGTCTTCCATTCAGTATTTCTCTGCAACAATTCTCCCATTTAATAGACCGCTGACAGAATTCTCTCATCTTGGCAATCCCTGCGTCACATCTCCAAATTCCCCAAACTGCAAATATCCCCCCTTTCGTGGTGAACTGCACAAACTCCCCCATTTTGTGGTGCACTGCATTGAATCTGGACCAGTAATCCTTTGCAACGTTTGTTCTATTTACTGATTCACTGCCCGTGTTCTCCCATTTTCTCCAATTCTCGAAGTTATCAGCACCCTGCACCAGGTCTTTCATTGACTGATACCCCACACCAATTCTCCAACTCAGTGTTGCTTAGCATCATTTCACACAATTACTGATATCCTGAACAAGTTCTCCATTCAGTTTTGCCTTACACCAATCCTCATACTGACCGATGCCCTTGCCCAATTTAGGGGTGCGCTACTCTCCATCTCCCTGCCCCAATTCTCCCATTTAGTGCAACACAGCATAACACATCCAGTTAGTCCTGAACTGCACTAATTACCCATTATCTGATGCCCTGTTGCAAATTCTCACATTTCGATAAGCTCTTTCCCAACTTTTGCATTTCGTAGTTTCTTGCAATGATTCTCAAATTTAGTGGATAGCTGCCAGAATTCTAAATTTAGGCGTGGACGGGTTGGGCTGAAGGGTCTGTTTCAGTGCTGTACATCTCTAAGAGTGTAATTAGTGCTCCGCTTCCCTGCACCAATTCTCCCATTTACCAATCCTGCACTAATTCGGGAATTTCACCAACTCACCCATTGAGGTTATCCTGCCCCAGTCCTCCCACTTAGAATTTAATGGCACCTGCATGAAGTCGCCAAATACTGATGCCCTGCGTCAATTCCTTCCATTTAGTTGTTCCCTGAAACACTTCTTCCACGTACGGGTGACCTGCTGATTTGTTTTCATTTAGTGAAGCACTGAACTGAATCGCTAATTTCCGAACTTTGCACATTTCTTTTTATTGATTCCCTGGCCCGATTCCCCAATCAGGAATAAGTTCTTTTGGACTTTTGAAACTGGCGTCATAATTTCAAATTTGTACGTTGTGGCATTAGAATTACCCTTTGGGTAGAGAACTGGCTCGAAGGTAGAAGACAGAGGGTGGTGGGGGAGGGTTGCTTTTCAGACTGGAGGCCTGTGACCAGCGGTGTGCCACAAGGATCGGTGCTGCGTCCATTGTTGTTTAGTCATTTATATAAATGATTTGGATGTGACCACA
>NW_025148967.1:0-1344 GCF_004010195.1 Chiloscyllium plagiosum | reverse complement strand
TGAGATTTTATGACTCAACCACACTTTCAAGCAATGAGTTCCAGACTCTCACCAGTCACAACAGATATTTTTACTTCTTTATAACATGTATCTACAAAGTAAAAATGTAGTATTAGCCAAATTTAGGAGTCAATTTTAAGGATTTTTTTTGAGTGAAAGAAAGCAGAGTTTTATAGTTATCCACTCTAAAATGAAATAAAACTTGATATCAAACAGATACACAAGTTAAGGTGCATGGCTGAAAAGGAGATTGAATCTGGACTAACGGAAAAATGAAGGCTGTGCAGCTAAAACGTCCCTCGAGTCCTTGAGATGTTTGACTTTTGAACTGAGATCTGAGTTGTTTGATTAAACCATTGAGGATTTATAGACAAAGCTGTCCTTCACAAAGCTGGACATGAGCCATGTGTACTTGCAATTGCAGTTAGATGGGGATCCCTAGAAGGATGCTATAATTAATACCCATAAGGCCTTGTATCAATGTACGAGACCGTTATTTGCCTGTGCAATCTTTCAGCAAATGATGGAGAACATCTTGCAAAGTCTACCCCAGGTCACCATTTTTCTGGATGATGTGTTATTAACAGGGAAAACCAATAGCAGCATTTGAGAACTTGGGAGAAAGCTTTAGGGTGTAGGTTTGCTCGCTGACCTTTAGGTTTGATATCCAGACGTTTCATTACCTGGCTAGGTAACATCATCAGTGGCGACCTCCAAGTGAAGCAAAGTTGTTGTCTCCTGCTTTCTATTTATATGTTTGTCCTGGATGGGGTTCCTGGGATTTGTGGTGATGTCATTTCCTGTTCGTTTTCTGAGAGGTTAATAGATGGTATCTAAATCTATGTGTTTGTTTATGGCGTTGTGGTTGGAGTGCCAGGCCTCTAGGAATTCTCTGGCATGTCTTTGCTTAGCCTGTCCCAGGATAGATGTGTTGTCCCAGTCGAATTGGTGGTTTTTTTCATCTGTGTGTAGGGCTACGAGGGAGAAAGCCCTTAGACATTTCTCCTAGGCAGGCATATGCCTTAGAAGAGAAACATGTGTGATCCAGGAGACCCAAGTGACCTATTTGGGCTACAGAGTCAACAAGGCTGGATTTACACCCATTGGAAGGTGAAATGAGGGCAATCAAAGGTGTCCCAGCTCCCATGTCTGTACCATCTAATGGTGCTAGAAGCTGCAGGAGATTAGACCTGCGTTTGGGCAAATAACTCAGAAAGAAGGAGGAGCTTCAAAAAAAGATGCTGGCTATGGTCACTGCAAGTCCAGATAAACAAAATAACAGATTCTATAAGCGAAGCAAGAAGATTAAGGATAATGTCACCACTCTCCAGTGCCATCTTAAAA
>NW_025148966.1:0-1344 GCF_004010195.1 Chiloscyllium plagiosum | reverse complement strand
CAAACAGAACCACAACTCCTCCACTTCCTCTGGCAGCTCATTCCATACACATACCATTCTCTGTGTGAAAACGTTGCCCCGGAGGTTTCTTTTATATCTTTCCCCTCTCACCCTAAACCTATGCCCTCTAATTCTGGACTCCCCGACCCCAGGGAAAAGATTTTGCCTATTTATCCTATCCATGCCTCTCATAATTTTGTAAACCTCTATAAGATCACCCTTCAGCCTCCAACTCTCCAGGGAAAACAGCCCCAGCCTGTTCAGCCTCTCCCTACAGCTCAAATCCTCCAACCGTTGCAACATCCTTTCAAGTTTCACAACATCTTTCCGATAGGAAGGAGACCAGAATTGCACACAATATTCCAACAGTGACCTAATCAATGTCCTGTACAGCCGCAACATGACTCAATACTCTGACCAATAAAAGAAAGCTTACCAAACGCCTTCTTCACTATCCTATCTACCTGCGACTCCACTTTCAAGGAGCTATGAACCTGCACTCCAAGGTCTCTTTGTTCAGCAACACTCCCTAGGACCTTACTTTTAAGTGTATAAGTCCTGCTAAGATTTGCTTTCCCAAAATGCAGCACTTTGCATTTAACTGAATTAAACTCTACTTGCCACTTGTCACACTCTCTCACGCACACTCACACACACACACTCACACTCTGGCTCTCACTCATGCAAGCACACACACACATGAGTCCACGGGGTGAACCCGCACCCGCAGCACCACACCCGCAGACACACCCCACCCTGCTCAAAAAGCACACAATCTGCAGGCAGACAATCCATGCAATATTCAACAAGTTCCACCTTGGAAACAGAACCAGTCCGACTCAATACCGGGATACAGACAGACTCTAACCTCACACCTCTAAAGCATTGTATGAGCTGAGATGTTATCTTGAGAATGTGACTTAAAAGAAATTCTGGGATTTACATATTAATGAATCAAAACCTGCAATCATTCTAAAAGATGAAAGACCCAACAGCAACCCAAGTCTGTTCAATAGATCATTTCAGTTGCATGACACTGCAATCACCCTCACCCTATTGCAATAAGTTGTGTCTTATGGTCTTGCTTCACAGCTTCCCGATGAAGGAGCAGTGCTACGAAAGCCAGTGCCTCCAAACAAACCCGTCGGACGACCTGGCATTGTGTGATTTTTATCTGTGTTTGTTAAGCTTTCTTTTATTGTCAGAGTAATGAGTCATGTTGCGGCTGTACAGGACATTGATTAGGTCACTGTTGGAATATTGTGTGCAATTCTGGTCTCTCCTTCCTATCGGAAAGATGTTGTGAAACTTGAAAGGATGTTGCAAGGGTTGGAGGATTTGAGC
>NW_025148965.1:0-1344 GCF_004010195.1 Chiloscyllium plagiosum | reverse complement strand
GTTGCTCCTTGAACAAGCTCCAAGGTTGGCATTTCATTTTTAGGTATGCCTGGAGCTGCTCATGGCATGCCCTCCTTTTTTGTCCATTGTGATTGGTGAGTGTGGGATGTTCAAACCCATGAGATTACAGATTGTGCTGGAGTACAGTTCTGCTGCTGTTGTTATCCCACAGTACCTCAGAGAGATCCAGTTTGAGTTCCTACATCTGTCCCATTTAGCACGGTGATAGTACCACTCAGCACAATTGAGGTTTTTCTCAACTTTAAGGTGAGGCTTTGTCTCCAAAATAACTCTGGGATGGTCGCTCTTACCGATACTGTCATGGACAGTTGCATTTGCAGCTGGCAGATTCATACTGATAAGATCTAGTATGTTTTTCCCTCTTGCTGGTTCCGTTACCGCCTGCTGCAAACCCAGTTGAGCAGCCATGTCCTTGAGGACCCGACCAGCTCAGTCAGTAATCCTGCTGTTTAGCTACTCTTGGTAGATGACGTTGAAATCCTGTATCCAGAGTAGGCTTGTCACCATTTTATTGCCTCAGTGCTTCTTCCAAGTGTTATTCAACATGGAGGAGCACTGATTCATCAGCCGTGGGAGCAATGTACGTGGTAATCAGCAGAAACCATGAGACTTCCTGGTGTCCAAAGTCAATGCTGAGTACTCCCAGGGCAAATGGTTCCTGTGAGTATACAACTGTGCCATCACCTCTACCTGGTCTGTCCTGCTGGTGGGACAGGACATATCCAGAGATTTCAGGAGAAAGTGAAGACTGCAGATGCTGGAGATCAAAATCGAGAGTGTTGTGCTGGAAAAACACTGCAGATAAGGCTGATGTAGGGCTTAGACGCGAAACGTCGATTCTCCTGCTCCTCTGATGCTGCCTGACCTGTTGTGCTTTTCCATCATCACACTCTCAATATCTAGGGATGGTAATGGTGGCATCTGGCCATTATCTGTCAGGGATTACTCTGAGTCTGACTATGTGAGGCTGTTCCTTGACTAGTCTGTGAGACAGCTCGCCATGTTTTGGCACAAAAAAACAGATGTTAGTGAGCAGGATGTTGCAGAGTAGAGAGGGCTATTTCCTAATGCCTTGTTAGATGCCAAGTGCTCCATCCAGTTTCATTCCTTTGTTGAGACTTTGCAGTGATTAATACAGTGAGTAGCTTGTTGGGTGACTGTCAGGTTGGCAGGATTTTTTCGCCATTGACAATAGTTCCATGGAGATCAGGAGATTGCTAATTTGTTATTTTTTCTTGAATTCAGATTCTACTATCTGCCGAGTTGGGATTCGAACAAGGACTTCAGTTATACATTTTAATATTCTGGATAAAAGTTAAATAC
>NW_025148964.1:0-1344 GCF_004010195.1 Chiloscyllium plagiosum | reverse complement strand
GACATTCACTCTCTCCCTTTCCTGCTGGTCATTCCTGGGCTGAGATGGCTTTCAGCCAAATGGCCACCTGGGCCCAGTCTGGCATGGTTTATGGTGGCATGGCCTCCCCCGCTGGTCCTGGGGGGAAGAGGAAGTCCCACCTGCACCATCCTGGCCAGCACCATGACCAGAGCTCTGCCCACACAGCAAGGTGTCAATTCCTCCTGTCTGCTCTGTTGAGGGCAAAGGTCAGCAGCTCCACACTGACCCCGCTTTTCCAGGTGCACAACAGCCTCTTCAAGATGGCGCAAGGGAATTCTGGGATACCTGGTGATGTTCCGGAAATGGTAGATGCCAAGATGGGGCAGGAATCAGTCATGACAGACGATGGCTGGGCCAGGTAATTAAATAAGCAAGTTTGGTGAGATACAATGAGAAAGCTCGCTAGGCCTCGTGGTGAGAAATCCTTCAAAATCACAACACAACTTGGACTTATCCCAAACAACATAAGACCACACAAACTTGGGCTGTAATCCCTGAAATTGAGATTTGTTTGAAGTTTTTGAGATATTAAGGAGACCAGACAGGCATGAGCTGATGACATCATATTTTCTAATTTTGAAATCCACTGGCCACAATTTCACCCATCAATACCTCTTTGTGATTAATTTATCATTCCCACCTATCCTTATGTCATCAAAAATTTGAATGTGTGGCTTTCTGTCCCATTGTCTATGTTCTGTTATATCCTGTTGATGAGAGTGACCTGGCCATTATCTGATGCTGTTCCCTTTGGTACATCCAGTTTCCTCTTCAGGTCAATAACTTGTTTCCAGATCCAATAACTTGTTTCCAGCTTTAGCTCATAGTCTCTTATGATACACTTTGTAAATTGCTTTCTGGAAGTCTACATCGACAACATCCATAAACTTGAATCAGAAGATCTTTGGAAAATTATCCGAAAACCAGCAACTGCTGCAGAAACTCAGCAGGGCCTGGCAGCAAAAGAACATAAGGACTAGGAGCAGGAGTAGGCCATCTGGCCCTTCCAGCCTGCTCCACCATTCAATATGGTCAGGGCTGATCTCTTCATGGCCTCAGCTCCACTTACCCGCCCTCTCACTGTAACCCTACATTCCTTTATTGTTCAAAAGTTATCTGCCTTCACTTTAAAACATTTACTGAAGTAACGTCAACTACTTCCCTCAGCAAGGAATTCCATCGATTCCCAACCCTCTGGGTGAAGAAGTTCCTTCTCAATTCAGTCCTAAACCTGTTCCCCCTAAATTTGAGGCTATGCCCTCCTGTCCTAGTTTCAATTGCCTGTTTACATCTGTCTTATTTATTCCCTTTATAAATTTTATA
>NW_025148963.1:0-1344 GCF_004010195.1 Chiloscyllium plagiosum | reverse complement strand
CCCGGAGGACTGTTAAGAGTCAATGACATTGCTTGTGTGTCTGGCGTTACATGTGGGCCAGAGCAGGTATGGATGGTAGTTTCCTTCCCTAAAGGAAATCAGTGAACCAAATCGAATTCTCCCACAATCAGCAATTGATTCATGATCATCATTAAACTCTTAATCCCAAACATTAATTGGATTTGAATTCCATCATGTACTGTAATAGGATTCGAACTCAGGTCACCACAACATTATTGGGGTTAGCAAGCCCAATAACCTGCACATGTTTGGATTGTGGGAGGGAACACATCAGCAGCAACACCACTTGGCTATTGTTTTACCATTCCGCGAAAAAAAATGGAACCTTCCAGCACATCAGTGTAGAAGACAAGGATGCAGTGTATACACCATCTTCAGACAGAAGTGTTGCTTGGATGATCCCCACAGAACAATAGATGCCAGACTCCAAACAATTCGATTCGCTGCTCGTAGCATGAAGAAACAGCTGAACACAGTAGATACGACAAAGGGAATGGGCCCTGACCCCATTCCTGCAATAGAAGTAAAGACATGTGCTGCACAACAAGCCGTGTCTCCAGCTCCAACTCTGACATCTCCCTGTCAACGCACAAAATTACACAAAAGTGTCCCGAGCCTAAGAGGAAAATAATTATAATCTGACTAATTGCCACCCTCTCAGTCCCATTACGATAATCAAATTGGTGAGAATTCCTTTGACAGGGCTGTCGACCAGCAAAGAAATAACGTGCTCAGTGCTGCTTCCCATAGGCCCCCATGTGGAGACGGTGTCGCTGTGGAAATGTCACTGGATTACTAATCCAGACCAAAGTAATGCTCTGGCAGCTGGTGGAAGTTAGATATAATTAATAGAATATGGAGATCTAAAATCTGGTGCCAGTAATATTGATATTTAAGCACATGTCTATTGTCAACGGAAATTTCCTTCCCCAATGTACATTCAGGAAGTGAACCTCCAGTGCTTTCCTGGTTGAGCCAAAAAGTGATTCCAGATATACAGACAATTGGTAAACTCTTCAATGAAGCAGCCATGCGAGGCCGTTATATCAAACTTCTCCGAGGTCTTAATTGGATAAAAAAATGAGATAACACCCGGCACCAGCCGCTGTATTGGAAAAGGGAATAGGAAGCACAGTCCTGTCGACACTGACAGGACCTCCTTCCTTACATCTGAGAGCTTATGGCAATATTAAGAGAGCTTTCCCACAAACTGCAAAGAAATGAGTAGACCTTTCAACACATTGAGCCTCCCCCATTCTAGATTCTGGCCAAACAACTCTTCAATTCTTAGAAGTGATCATATATCAGAAAAATATGAAGTAG
>NW_025148962.1:0-1344 GCF_004010195.1 Chiloscyllium plagiosum | reverse complement strand
GAGCCTAATGAGCCTTTGGTATAAATTTTATGAGTTAGTATGAGGGAGATTTTGGCTCGGCAGTATTTACTACCCGTTCCTAATTGCCCAGAGGGCTGTTGAGACTCAACCATTTTGTTATGAGACTGAAGTCACATGCAGGTCAGACAAAGTAAGGATAGCAAATGCTATCCCGAAATGACATCAGTGAACCAGATGGATTTTTTACCCCCATCAATGATCAATGGATCTATATTAGTCAGTTGATTCTCCATTGCAGATATTTATTGAATCCAAATTTTACAATCTAAGCATGCTGGGTTTCATGTCCATATACCCAGATTATTACTTGGATCTCTGGGTTATTAGTCCTAAGAAATTACCACGACACCATCGCAGAAAACCACAAAAACTGATCTTTTCCAATAAAATATGTTTTCCCCAAAACTGCCCTGGGTCCTTTTCAAGACCCTGATGCTCCAATTGTCTCATGTCTATGTCAGTAAAAGCTGCTACATGGGAGATTGATTTCACAACTGCGGTATCCAAATAGACCGACTTGTTTGAAGGTCCCTATGGTGGGATGGGGGCCGTTCACTCAAAAACAGTGACAGCAGCAGCAGACAGAACAGTATCAATGTGAAGAAGAGTGCTAGATTTTGCATTGCCTCGGAGAAATGGAAGGAGGGACGGAAAGGAGGTTTAATGATCATGGGAAGGAGCGGAATCTCCGACAACGGGTGTGTTTCAATTCTGATACATGAAACGCAGAGATGTGAGAGAACGGAATTTCAAGGTAAAACAATTAATTTCTTAGCGGGTGTCACTAAAAGGACAACGGAGAGAACACTTAGTGATATGATTTGGTTTTGTACCGAGATTGCTGTGGTCACAATGCAAATAAAGTCAACGACGATCACAGCAACCACACAACAGCATGCTGGCAAGCAGCAATAAGAATACTAGCAGAGGAAATGTTCTGAAGAACAACAAGTGTACAATATAATTACTCAGCGGACATTGACAGACATGTGGGAACTGAGAATGAGCTGAATGTTTAACTTCAATGTCCTCAGAGGCTGTGGAGATCCCTTGAATGAGAATGTTGAAAACTCACATTGGTGGATTTCCACAAAGCATCAAAGCCTCGGGCGACAGTACAGGATATTGTTGAAATGTATACTTCAATAGCATTGTAGTTTTACATCGGTGACTTCACCAGCTACCCCACTCAAGGAGTAATCAGTTCTGCAGATAATCACACATCATCCCAGTTCCCAGCCCCGGAATCAGAGAAACAGTGACGGAGTCACCCAGGTCCAACCGGAAATTGGGATGGGAATGAGTGCGCGGAGTTATTATCTG
>NW_025148961.1:0-1344 GCF_004010195.1 Chiloscyllium plagiosum | reverse complement strand
CACATTTTCAGCTCTGATCTCCAACATCTGCAGACCTCAATTTCACCTGCTGTAATGTCAAATGTTCCTTGTCATCAAGGTGAATCTCCTGCAATAGGACAACATCCACCCTCTCTTTTTAAGACTAAAAAGTAAATTTCTCCTCTTTTCTGGCCAATGGCTCCCCTTAATGCTCCAGGTACACCATTTAAGCACATCATTACCCAGAACACACTGTAGCAATATTTGAACTCGAGAGAGAAAGAACTCGAATTACGGATCATTAATAAACAAAGTATCATAGAGCTTAAAGGCTACACAAACTAAGGCTACTACAACTGCCAACTCTCAAAACTTTCAAAAAATAAGCATTTTAAGTAAATGGCTGGGATGGAGTGGGTTAGGGAACCACTTTGCCCGTTCTGTGATGCAGAGTCCAACAAAGCAGACCTTCCAGATCGCCACCATCTTGGATTTCCCCTTAACATTTTATCGATATTATCATTTCATTTTGCATTATATTCCTGGATTCTTTTTCCCCAACACTGCTCACTCCTGCTATTCCCCGATAATCCTTGACTCCGTTATTCTTTATGTACTTTCTGACTGTGCCTCAAACATATTCAATATCTCTGCCACCAATGCTCTGCAGGGAAGAGAGTTCCAAATACTCTCACCATTGAGAAAACAAAAAATAACTTCATCTGTGTGAGAGATTATTTTTGTCTCCTTACCTGAGAAAGGATATAATTAAATTGGAAGCAGTTCGGAGATGTTTCACTTCATGTATTCCAGGGGTGATGGTCTTATGTTATGAAGTCTTTAACAGGTTACTCTTGGAATGAGAGGCGATGTTATTGTAATATACAAAACCTAGAGGAGAGTGGATCAGATAGATACCCAGTGCGTGTTTGTATCGTCCAAACTTCTTGTTGTTTTTATTGAATCTCTACAGTGTGGAAGCAGGACATTCCGTCCATCAAGTCCACATTGACCCTCGGAACAGTATCCCCCCCGGACCTGCCCCCCTACTCTCTCCATGTAACCCTGCATTTCCCATGACGAACCTATCTAACCTACACATCCCTGGGCACGATGGGCAATTTAGCATGGCCAATCCGCTCTAAGCTGCACATCTATGGACGATGGAAGGAAACTAGATCACTGGGAGGAAATCCACACAAACATGGGGAGAATGTTCAAAATCAACGTCGAGGGTTGGCCGAGGTTGGTACTGAACGTAGCTACTTGGTGATGGGAGGTATCAGTGCTCATCACAGATCCACCATGCGTATCTGTTAGTTCTATTAGTTACTTGTGGCTAACTAAAGCAATCTGCCTGAGTTGTTTGTCACTGAAACTGAC
>NW_025148960.1:0-1344 GCF_004010195.1 Chiloscyllium plagiosum | reverse complement strand
AAGATTACAAATGGTATGCTGCTCTGCAAGGTTCAAGCTCATGGAATTTAAGGGGAACAGGCAAATTGGATGCATGATTGGCTTGATGGTAGGAAACAGAGGGTAATAGCAGAAGGATGCTGTCGGACTGGAGACTTGTGACTAGTGGAATGCATCAGGTGTCAGTGCTGGGTCCATTGCTGTTTTTTATCTATATCATTGATTTGGATGAGAATGTACTAGGCATGATTAGTAAGTTTGCAGATGACATTAAAATAGGTGGCATCGTGGACAGTGATGAAGGTAATCAAAAAGGTTTTTGAATGCAGTATGTATGTGGATTGAACTGCCAATGGAAGTGGTTGAGGTGGGTTCGTTAACAACAATTTAAAGGCATTGGACACATACATAGATAGGAAAGGTTTCAAAGGATATGGGCCAAGTGCAGGAAAATGGGGTTCACATGGATGGACATTTGGTTCAACATGGACCAGTTTGGGCCAAATGGCCTATCTCGGTGCTGTCAGACTCTATGACTCTACGACACTATTAGCTTGCTTTTAGTTTAGAAAAATCAAAGATTCATTTTATCTTTAGTAAATAGAAACTTGAAAGGTTTTCAAAATAGTTTGCGGAAAATCTAGTAGAACATTTTCTCCTGGAGGAGGAAGCGCGTTTGGCACAGTTAGGAAATAGGTTCTCCAATGCCAGGGGTTTACTTTGTAATCCCTCCAGATCGGATGCTTTTGGTTAGAAACTTGAAGGGATTATGTGAAGCTAAGAATGTTGATGCTCAGTTGCATGAATCATCAAAGAGTATGGTGTGAAACTCTCAAGATTAGAGATTAAAATTAACAGTTAAATTAATCAATTGATGTATAGAAACAAGGAACTCTCACCCCAGTATTTGTGCAATGTATAGTCGTGGTCTTGGTCGTGGGTGCATTTTTCTTCTGCCATGTTTCAAAATATTTCAAATTGTATTACCTATAAATTACCCTTCTTTATTCTATTTATCTTCATTTGTTTTATGCAACAAATTTATGTGATATGTATTGGGGCTGCCCGTATTTGAAAGACACAGGACGTTCGACAAGGGATAAACAAAATCAACAAGCCTGCTCCAATATTTAGACACAATCGAAACTCAAACAAAAGAATGATCTGGGACCATCATTCTCATCATAAAAGAGAAAGTTTTATCAATTTACAAAGAGCTAAATAAAGGAGCTGAACGCCCTACAAATGCGCATGATTTTAGTACCATTAGTGGCTAGTTTGCTGGATTTAAGGACCATTATGCTTTTCATGATGTAAAATTATGTGGTGAAACTGCCAGTGCAGACGAGGAACGCACGGTGACGT
>NW_025148959.1:0-1344 GCF_004010195.1 Chiloscyllium plagiosum | reverse complement strand
TACATTTTCTTTGGTCTTTCTTCTTAAATTACGCAAATTTCATTACATAATCTGCGAGGTCTAAGTCCCTGAAGTGAATCGATGCTGAAACATAAAAATTCTGAGTGTGGGCTTTTGTGTGGTAGCGGGCTCGAGGGTTTTAAGATGCTGGATTTTAAGCCTTGTCTGTACATTTTCTTTAGTCTTTCTTCTTAAATTATGCCAATTTCATTACAAAATTTACGAGGTCTAAGTCCCTGAAGTGAATCGATGCTGAAACACTAGTCATAAAAATTCTGAGTGTGGGCTTTTGTGCGGGATCGAGGGTTTTAAGATGCTGGATTTTAAGCTTCAGTTTCTATCGAATCGTGGCTTCAAATACCAGCATCGTAAGTGAGCTACTATGTGGAGATGTATGCGAGAGAACTGAGCATGTGTGGATACCTTTTCATTTGAGTGTTTGCAGCTCCTCAGTGTGCTTACCCTCTCGGTGATAAAATCAGCGACCGTCTCTGAAAACAACGCAAGTTCCTGCTGTCCGACGTATCCTCATAACCCGTCGATAGCTTTGCTTTTGGATATTTGCGTTCCCAGTTTCTGTATCTCAAATGGTTAGCGCAGTTGGCTGAAACGTTGGTGGTTCGAGCCCACCCAGGGAATAAGCCTCAAATATTTCAGCACAAGCATTCACCCCGACCATTTATTGACATTGGAACCGAGAAAACTCATCCATGATTCACCCCAAGTCCGCAGGGAGTGAGACGTTTACACGCAGCAGAATACGACATCACTTTCTCCAAGATCCCGATGCCAACAGTGAGCGGCCACTGCTGCTTCAATCAGCGACTTTCTGCCAAGCCATGGGAAACAACTCGTGGAAACTCCTTCCTTAGTAACAGCTCTTTCCGTGAGAAAGGAGAAAAACTTTCACTTTAAATTGGAAAGGGCTTCAGGACATTGGAATCTTGGTCCAGTTCTTGGAACGTGTTATAAATAAAACTCCTGCCTTGAAAATAGGAAGTGGTAAAAGGTGTTAGGTAGAAATAACAAAGAAAGTGTTGATTGAGATGACTCTGTCTCGTCAGCAGATAGGAAATGCCCAACACTGTAAACGGAAATGATTGGATTTCCTTAGGTAACGTCCCGACTGATTTACGGCCTGCCAGAGTGATTGGAAATCACATCAGCGATATAAAGGTGAGGGTAAAAATATGAAGATATTAAGGTTGAACCTTAAATCCCGGGACAAGTGCTGAATAGATTATAATGCTTTGAAGGAATAACTGAAGTGAAAGGTGTGAATGATATTGTGATTAAGAGGAATGAACTGAATCCTAACAAAGTGCTGATGAATTATGCTCGCAA
>NW_025148958.1:0-1344 GCF_004010195.1 Chiloscyllium plagiosum | reverse complement strand
TCTCTCTCTTTTTCGCTCTCTTTTTCTCCTCAACCAGCAGCTCCAGGTTAACATCTAATTCTTGGACGCAAGAAAGTTGAATTCATAATGTGGCCAAACAGGGTTGAGTAACAATATTAAAATCTTTTCAATGCATACCAATGACAGGCAACCAACCATGTGATGGAAAGAAAATTGGAGTTTCTATCATCACTGTCCATAGTTCTGCATTACCACGTGCTTGTGAAAGGGTATGGTACCACAGCACCGTTAACTCACTGGCGAGCCATTTGGCTAAACTGCTGCTGTGGGTTAAATTACTGGCGGCAGCACCGTGTTAAATTTCCACTCCAACTGGCAGTCAGGGCCCATCTCTTGCCCTTCCTGGAGTGGGAATTGTGGCTCTGTAGGTCGTACCTGCCTTTGGTCAGAAAACTGAAGAACATTAAAGGCAGTGTTAGAAGTGCAAGTTATTTAACCTAACATCACATTTTAAAAACCCAGAAATAAACTGGAAATATACAGCTGGTCGAGGAGCACCATAGAGAGAGAAGCAGAGCTAACTTTTCAGGCAAACAGTATCCAGTCCCGAAAGGACATTCACCCAAGAAAGGATTAGTCCATACTCATACTGCTTGATAACGAGTTAGAGAATAGCTATTATTTTAATTCCACTGAATTCAATTTTATGTTTGTTATATATGATTAAAAGATATATTCTGACAAACCAAGGGGAATTATGGCTGACCACAAATCAAGTACAGTATTAATAAAATCCAAATAGCCTTTCCTATAGGTTTTATTAGTTTATATTGATTTAATTACTTTTATAATCATTGTTATATATATTGGAAGTATTATAGACTATGCCAGATTCCCCCCTCAAAATATTTTAAGAAGGTCATCTAAACTCTAACTTTTTCTTACCTTAAAAGCACATGTGAAGTGGATGTTCCAGGTGTGGTGCAGCTGGTCAAACCACTCGGCTTTAAGCAACACAAAATTTATTTAAATACTACAGTTGAAACACAAACAAAAGAAAATGAAATTTAAAATAATTAAACTATTGGAAAACTTAACCGACCCAATACTGCAACTTAAATAAGGAACTGTTCCAATCCAGTAATATCCCATAAACACACCCCTTGTCAAGAAGGTCAATTCAAACACAGGGTCTTGCAGCCAGGAGGCAACAACATCGAAAGAGATTTCAGAGAGAAAAGGCAGTCAGGAAACATCTACTGAAGCTTGGAACCTTTCTGGGCCTCAGCGTCTTGTGACTGCTATAACTAAACCAAAGTAGAAAAACACTAAACTGGGAGAACTGGTCACTCCCCTGCCATTGAAAAACTAGACACTTTGGTA
>NW_025148957.1:0-1344 GCF_004010195.1 Chiloscyllium plagiosum | reverse complement strand
AAGCCCTCCGTTTTTTCCTCTCGAGGTGCCCCCAAAAGTACCCTTCCACCGACACTCTCATTCGTTTGGCCGAACTGGTCCTAACCCTTAACAATTTCTCCTTATGCTGGATTGATATTTGTTTCAGGTTCACACATTAGTGCCCTGCTGTGGTCTGCACAGCTCCCTGTGCTGGACAGATATCCAGTCCGGGGGTATAGATCAATGCACTGCTGTGGTCTGCACAGTGCTCCAATCTGGACAGATTGCTGGATTGTATTGACCAGTGCAATGGATGAATCTGGACAGATTGCTGGGTTGTACTGAGCAGTACACTGGCCTATTCTACACAGTGTTCCACGGTGAACAGATATCTCCTCTGGGTGTATGGTGTCTGGGCTGGTTCTGTGAGGTGGATTGAGAATGTGGTATATTGAGCCATTTCAGCTGATCTGGCAATGCCATTAGTTCACATTCCCATGATTGGACCCACTGTCTCTCACCCCATTAATGTTACAGTGTGCCCAGGCACACTACATCATGTTGGTGGGGTGGGTAGGGGAGAAAGGTGATGGACAGGTCAAGGGGTTCACCGGAACGTTCTGTCCCCAACATTCTATAACTGCCAGTCCCCGGAACATTCTGTCCCCAACATTCTATAACTGCCATTCCCCGGAATGTTCTGTCCCCAACATTCCATAACTGTCATGCCCCGGAACGTACTGTCCCTGACATTCCATAACTGTCATTCCCCGGAACGTTCTGTCTCTGACATTCTATAACTGCCATTGCCCGGAACGTTCTGTCCCTGACATTCTATAACTGACATTCCCCGGAACGTTGTGTCCCTGACATTCTATAACTGACATTCCCCGGAATGTTGTGTCCCTGACATTGTTTGTGAACGGCCGGACGTCAGTGAATTGAACAAACGATAAGATCCCGAGGGAAGAGATCCCGTTCCAGGGAGAAGGAGACACTGTTCCGAAGGCCCCTCAAGCAGTTAAAGGGGTGAATACATTTTCCCTGCGTTTATATTTCTTCGTGACGCAGGATCGACCACAACTTAGACCAAAATACAGAAATTCCCAAACTCCGTTCGTCTTCAGGAAACTGGGAGAGAATCCTTCAGGACAGCAATGTTTCCACCCTCCGTATTTGGAACTGGGAAGGCTCTCGAGTGATCGAGTGTGTGGGAATGTTCTAGAAACCATCTGTCCTTATAGCTGTGTCTCTGTGTGTTTGGGGAGGGAGGGTTTCTTGTGGTTTATGTCACATTTTTGTCAGTAATTCCGACCTTCCAATTTGTCATTCCAGCTCCAATTATTTTATTAAATCCCTGAATACAGGGACACATTTGAAAAT
>NW_025148956.1:0-1344 GCF_004010195.1 Chiloscyllium plagiosum | reverse complement strand
TTCCTTCTTGTCCCACACACCTGTGTGCAAGCTGAAAATATACATGATTACCATTGGTCTGGATCTTACTGTTTGGTTCACCGTTTCCTTCATATTTGACAGATTTGTGGCGATCTGCTGTCAGAAGTTTAAGACAACACATTGCACTGAAAAAACTGCAATCACAATATTAATAATCATCTCAGGTTTGATCATGTTAAAGAACATCCCGGTTTTGTTTGCATATGAACCAGTGCAAATCATTAATCAAATTGAATGGGGCTGCCGGTCAAGTGTAACTTTCATTGCTTCATCTCCCGGAATGGCGTTTGTCTGGTTCTACAGCACCTGGGTTGCTTGGCTTCCATTTCTCCTAATTTTCTTGTTTAATTCTTTAACCTTCCACCGTGTTGTCGTGGCGAATAGGACTCGCGTTGGACTCCAGGGTCACAGAACTGAGAAGCGAAACCAATCAGGGATGGAAAACCGGAGGAAGTCCATTATTTTATTGTTCTCGGTATCAGGTAGTTTAATATTGCTTTGGTTGACGCAGTCGGTGTGCTTGGTCATGACCAGATTGCCACACCCTAACTATTACCGGGGTGCCTTTAGCAACCCTGAATACATCGCAACTGAAACAGGAAGTATGTTGAAGTTGTTGAGTTGTTTCCTGAACCCATGCATTTATGCAGCAACCCAGAACAAATTCAGAGAAGAGCTAAAGCACGTGGGGAAATCTCTATGGAAGGAAAGAAATCACATTATTTGAAAAACCCGTGGACAAGACAAATATATTTAACGGGAATCTCTTTGTAGCTGAAACTGAATTTCATGTCTATGTTTGCCAAAGAAGTATCTTCGGCCATCGGGCTCCGTAAAAAAAAAATGCTTTATGCAGATATTCCTTCAATGTCTGAGTGAACATTTGATCTCGATTTTACATCCTGTTTTCATTTGTTTACTTTAAAATTTTGCATTCGTATGTATATTCTACCTTTAATCTCAAAAATCAATGTTTTTTTTAAAGCATGAGCGGTGACATTTGACAAATAAATAAATTAGTCCATTGCAGACACTCAGATTCAATGCTTCAGTTTAAAATCCCGGTCAAACTTATTTCTGTCTGGAAAAAAGAATTAAAGATATTGCTGCCTCAAACTTGTGGAATGCATTTTTCATGTGAATACTGCAGGAAAGGCACTCAATTATCTGACAAAATAGCACATTGAAACGCTATATACGGCTAAATAGACAAACAAAATGTCCTTCCTTGGTTTCCTAGTGATTGCATAATGCTGAATAGAAAATAATATCTGAATAGATGTAGCCGATAATTTCTGTAAGTTATCTCACAGTACACATAGG
>NW_025148955.1:0-1344 GCF_004010195.1 Chiloscyllium plagiosum | reverse complement strand
TGAAACTTACGTCTTCAGATCTTCAAATAATCTATAAAAAGTGATTACAAAATTCATCACTGTCAGTCCAGGTTAGAAATTCCAAACAAGCAATTCTACTTTACGCAGAACATTCCTTTCTTTTTCCACAAAATTGAAAGCACCATCCCACCCCCTCTCACCCCTCTATTCTCACTCCGCTCAAACTAATTCTCCCCATGGTACTGACTCAGGATCTTACAGAGACCGAAAAGTGAAAACATCAAGACAGACACCTCTGAATTTTGGATACATCCACCTGAAAGTTAGTATCTTTCACGATATGTAGGAGTGAGTAAGTCTGATTTGGGAAGCAAAAAAAGTACCAATTCAGGATGAACCTTCAATGCAGCTTCTTGAGAAACAACCAGACACGGAATGGTTAACATCTGGGGAGGTGGAGGAAATGAGATATCAAGGCATTGGCACCGACACCAGACAGAAACTGAACATACAGGCATGGCAAACATTACGGGCAAGCCAGAGTCATTGAGATACACAGCACAAAAACAGGTCCTTCAGTCCAACTCATCCGTGCCGACCAGAAAGCCTAAATTAATCTCGTCTCATTTACCAGCTCTTGGCCCATATCCCTCTGAACTCTTCCTATTCATATATCCATCCAGACGCCTTTTAAATGCTATAATTGGACCTACATCCACTACTTCCTCCGGCAGATCATGCCTTACACTTGCCTCCCTCACGCCAAACATACTACCCTCCTGTTCTGGACTTCTCCCATCCCTGAGAAATGACTTTGTCTATTTAACCTATCCATACCTCGCATGACTCTATAAACGTCTGTAAGGTCACCCCTCAGCCTCTGGTATACCTGGGAAAACAGCTCAAGTAATGCACTGCGTGTACTTTTAGCTTCACACTCGCTGAACCTCCCTCCCGTGTAAAATATTGTTTCCCTCCCCAACACTGTCCATGGGAAAAGCCAAGAGTGCTGAGACTCTGGAGTTGGGGGAATGCCACGTAGAATTCCTACAATGTGGAAACACGCCATTCAGCCAAACAAGTCCACGCAGACCATCCAAAGTGTAACCCATGCATACAATTTCCCCTATCCCATTACACTACACTACACTACACTTACTGCACACTCTGGGCCCATTTAGTATGGTCACTTCTCCCGAAACCGCACATCGTTAGACTTTGGGAGGAAACCAGAGCAGCCGGAGGAAACCCACGCAGACACGGCAGGGAGAATGTGCAAACTCCACACAGACAGTCGCCCCAAGGCTGGAATCGAACGCTGGTGCTTGGTGCGGTAACGCAGCAGTGCTTACCACTGATTGTGCTACTTACGTGTGCAAAAGG
>NW_025148954.1:0-1344 GCF_004010195.1 Chiloscyllium plagiosum | reverse complement strand
CAGTGAAATATATAACACTTTCATTGAGCGAGACAGATTGAAAGCAGGGATGGTTATTCCCCTGGCTCAGATGTCTGAAGCAAGGGGCCACAGTATCAGGTACAGACAAGCCGCTTTGCATTGAGGTGAGAATAAATGCCTGCACTCTGAGACTGGTGAACCAGGGGTACTCTCTCCCAGATCAGGCTGTGGAAGTCATGGCGCTGAATATAAATAAGGATTTCTGGAAATTAAAGGGTAGGGATAGAGCAGGAGTACGGTGTGAAGATTGCAGATCAGCTATCAGTCCAGGTTGTTCTCCAATAACACAGTAACTGTGTTTCTGTGCAACACTGTGATTTTGAAAATCGTGCAATATTAATAATGGGGACTATGGAAAAAAGAGAGTAAGGGGCAAACCCCCCACAAAATCAGTAAAAACAAAAAATTAAGTTTGGTCTAACAACCATACTTGTTCAGTCTAAATAAATCTTTAAATCACATGTTGTAATGGAACAGTGCTGTAAATGTAACACTTTCACACTACAGTTACTCACTGGAGCACTGTACCGTTCACCAGAAAGCATGTGGGGGCTGAATAACCACGTGATGCCGATGGGGAATTCCAGTTCTCCTCAAGATTCTCTCCACAGTTTGAAATAAAGTTATTTCTAAATGTAGTCTACAATTTCCAGTTTCAGGCTCAGTTCAAGGCCTCCTGTGCGCATTGCATTCCTGTTTTAGCTGACCACATTGTTTGTACACTTTGCAGAGAGAGGATCCTGAGACAGGGTTTTGCTGTTCAGCTGGTTCCTGGCAAGGAATCGCGTCAAAGTGAACGGGAATTCACTTTACAGAAACAAAGATTCACAAATCACATTGCAGCCAAATTGTATTTAATCAACACGTGTTTTCGGAGAACGGAGGAGCAAAACTGATGGGCTGAAGGCACCAAGGCAGTTTTCATTTTATATTTCACAATGTTTAAACATATTAAGGAATATGACAATTGTATGGGGAAAACTGCACTGAGGAGATGTTCAGCCATTAACTAGCACAGGGAAAGCTCAATGTGTTGTATGACCTGCTCCTGTCACAATGTTTCTGTGCAGTGTGTGGGAAAGCTCTGTAAATATTGTCACAAGCTGTCAACTGTTAGGAAAGAGGTCTCTGCAGGTCGACAGGATTGTGTTTCCCATTCCCTTTTCTACTAACGAGGCTGGTGCCTGGTGTTCAGAACGGGTTTATTAGTTAAGACCTCAGTGCAGTTGATATAATTGAGTGTCTTGTTTGGCCGATTCAGAGATCATTGAAGAATATATCACATGTCTCTGTGTCTGGAGTCACGTTTAGGCCAGACCAGGA
>NW_025148953.1:0-1344 GCF_004010195.1 Chiloscyllium plagiosum | reverse complement strand
CTCTATTTCTGAAGAGAACAACGATCAGCTAAAAGTCTGTTACACCTGATTCTCACTTTGCATGGATATCTCTGTTCTTTTATTATCACTATGGCAAAATAATGTGATTTATTAATATTGCACAGTCATTGACTAACTTAAGAAAACTAGTCGATCAGGCTTGGAAGATTGAATCTCAAGTCTGCGATTATTTTTTTTGTAAAATTGCTTTGGACTTAATTCTGGATAAGGTTACTGATGTTAAATGACTGAATTTGTGCTCTTTGATGAATTGCAGTTCTGGAAACATTGTCAGTGCAAACAGTGAGGGAAATAGGAATGCAGGTTCTCCAGGATCAAGTGAAGTAATTGCAAAGTAAGTTTAGTTGCAGGCATGACTAAGTTAGTCATTATATCAGAATATGACAAACCATTAGGAAATAACTAGTGAGCTGGTAGTTTGTGCAATGTTATACAATGATCAATGGTAACAGATCGGACGCAATGAATTGATCAGCTCTCAAGAGAAACTTGCCTATGCTCACTCCCAAGTCCTTTTACTATGTGATACTGCACAACCTCTCCTTATGAATATTGTAGATTCCTTCTGAAGACCTCAGTTGAAGCTGCCTCCTCCACTATACCATTAGGCAGAACATTCCAGTTTCTGAACTATGCTGTTTTTTTAAAGCATTCCTTGTCACCATTGATTTATTTTGCTGATCATCTTAAATCAGTGTCCTTTTCTTCTCAAGCCTTTTTTAAATAGAATCTGCACAGTATGGAAACAGGCCACTTGGCCCAATAAAACCACACCAACCCTCCACAGAGTAACCAATCCAGATGCATTCTCCTACCCTTTTACTCTACTCTATCCAAATCCCTCATGATTGTGAACACGTGTAAAATGTCTTATTTATCTTCAGTTCTCCAAAAAGAGCAGCCCGAGCTACTTCAAATCATCCAAATAGTTGTCCAGTTACTCATCTCTGGTACCATTCTTGTGTACCTTTTGTGCACTGTCTCAAATCCCTTCCTGAAGCATGCTGCATAAATACTAGACATAAGGGAAAAGCAGGACTGTTTGTCATAATGTCCTTATTTTGCATGCCACGGTCCTATTTATAATGTTCAGAATCCTAATGATATCTTCAATCTGCACTGCCAACTTCATAATTTGTGTGCATACACACAATATGTATAAAATGCATTAAATATTAGACTGGGATCATTTAAGGAGGCATTGATACTTGTATCGAAAGAATTTAGCTTGTGTATAAAATGAACAAGGAACAATCCAGAAAATTTCTGAGTTGGAGGAGGGCTGAATTCAATGGGCCAAGAGGACATTTGAGCACAAATCTG
>NW_025148952.1:0-1344 GCF_004010195.1 Chiloscyllium plagiosum | reverse complement strand
GATCTGGAAGAGGGCATTGTTGGTCTGATCAGTATGTTTGCAGATTATACAAAGATTGGTGGAGTAGCAGAAAGCATAGGGGACTGTCAAAGAATACAGGAGAATATAGATAGACTGGAGAGTTGGGCAAAGAATTGGAGTGGAGTTCAATCCAGGTAAATGTGAGGTGATGCACTTTGCGAAGTCTAATTTTAGAGCGAACTATACTGTAAACGGAAGAGCCTTGGGAAAAGATGATGAGCAAAGAGATCTGGGAGTTCAGGTCCATTATACCCTGAAGGTGGCTGCACAGGTGGTTAGAGTGGTCAAGAAGGCATATAGTATGCTTGCCTTCATCAGACTGAGTATAAGAGTTGGTCGGTCATGTTAAAGTTGTACAAGACATTGGTTCGGCCACATTTAGAATACTGTGTACAGTTCTGGTCACCACATTACCAAAAGGATATGGACACTTTGGAGAGTGTGCAGAGAAGGTTTAAGAGGATGTTGCCTGGTATGGAAGGTGCTAGCTATGAAGAGGCATTTGGTAGGTTAGGATTGTTTTCATTAGAGAAAAGGAGATTGAGGGGAGACCTGAATGAAGTCTACAAAATCCTGAAGAGTATAGACAAGGATAGACAAAGATAAGCTTTTTCCCAGGGTGAAGGATTCAATAACAAGACGTCACGCGTTCAAGGTGAGAAATGAAAAGCTTAAGGGGGATAGTACTTGACACAGGATAGTACGCGGCAAGTACTTGACACAGAGAGTGGTAGGTGCCTGGAATGCATTGCCAGCAGAGGTAGTAGAGGCAGGCACGATAGATTCATTTGAGGTGCATCTGGGCAGATGCATGAGTAGGTTAGGAGAAGAGGGATACAGATGTTTTGGAATGGACAATAGGTTTAAACAGTGGATTTGGACCGACTCAGGCTTGGAGGGCCGAAGGGTCTGTTCCTGGGCTGTAAATTTTCTTTGTTCTTTGTTCTATGTCTTCTCAGCCACTTCAATTACTCACAGAAAGTTTCTTCCTGTTATTCAAAAACTAAACACAAAACCAAAACTCAGCAAAACTTAAAATATCCGTTACCTCACAGTAGATTTGATTCACCTTCACTCACTTTTCTTACTGCGACATTTCCACTGTTACAGCAGCTCAAAGGAACCAACAACTCTGCTTTCTGCGATTGCCCAGTGGTATTATTGCTTGATTGTTAACACAGAGAGTCAGGTAACATTTTTACAAATGGCTTTCTGCGATGGCCTAGTGGTATTATTGCTGGATTGTTAACACAGAGAGCCAGGTAACATTTTTACAAATGGCTTTCTGCAATGGCCTAGTGGTATTATTGCTGGATTGTTAAC
>NW_025148951.1:0-1344 GCF_004010195.1 Chiloscyllium plagiosum | reverse complement strand
ACATAGATGACTTTAAGGGATCACATTCTGTCCCGAGTTAATCTTCTATTGTTAATATACTTTTAGAATCTCTCTGGATTTTCCTGACCCTTCTATGCCAACGCTCTGTCAGTTCCCCTTTAGGCCCTCATGGTTTCCTCTTAAGAGTATTACTACACCCACAATGTTCTTCAAGGGATTGACTTAATCCAGCTGGCTATATAGGACATGTGCCCCCTTTTGTCTTGACCAGAACCTCAATATCCCCAGTCATCCAGTGTATCCCACTTGTGTCAGCATTGTTCTTCACACTAACAGGAATATGCTGGCCCTGAAATATTAATTTATCTCTCTTTTGAAAGAGTCCCACTTGCCTGACGTTCCTTTACTTCCAAATAGCCTCCACGAATCAATTTTCGGACAGTCTTGCCTAATACCTTCTGGACCGGGCAAGGCCAGTTTTGATCTTTAACTTGTGGCGAAGCCTGCCCTTTTCCATCGCTATTTTCAAACTAATAGAATTGTGGTGACTTTGCAAAAGTGCTGCCCCACAAACTCTTCAGCCCCTTTCTCTCCCTTGTTTCCCGAAGGTTTTATCCTTTTCTCCAGTCGGGCCAGTTACATACTGATTGAGACCGTTTTCTTGAACACACTGAACAAATCCCTCCCATCCAAGCTGCGAACACAATGACAGTCCCCCAGTCTAGGTTTGGAAAGTTAAAATCCCCAACCATTACAACCCTATCCTTCTTACAGACATCTGAGATCTCCGACATATTTGCTGCTCAATTTCCCGCTGACTACTGCAGGCTTGTAGTACAGTCGTATCAAACTGATTATTCATTCTTATTTCTCAGTTCCATAACAGCTTTACTGGGCGATCCCCAGGAATATCCTTTCTCAGTGCTGCAGTGATGTTTTCACTGATCAAAAACTCCACTCCCCCTCCTCCCTTGCCTCCCTTTCTATCCTTCCTGTCGAATCTGTCCCCTGGAACAATGATCTGCGAGTCCTGTCCCTCCCTCAGCTGTGTTTCTGTAATTCCTGTGATTTCCCAGAGCCATGTTTGTATCCATGCCGTGCGTTCATCTGCCTTACCTGTCAGGCATTTTACATCAAAGTAAATGCAATTTAATTCATCAGTTTTCCCTCATTGCCTGCTGTGCTCTAGCCTGGTTATCAATTGAAATTACTCTGTTGAAATTCTGTCCCAGCCTCAACCTTCAGACTGTAGCCTGAGGCCATCCCCCTCACTGTGGACAACACCCTCACCTTTCATGTCATCTGCAAACCTAATAATGATACCTTCTGTTTTCATATATGAGTGATTAATGCCCCTAAGGAACAGCAATGGTTCCCGCATAG
>NW_025148950.1:0-1344 GCF_004010195.1 Chiloscyllium plagiosum | reverse complement strand
CAGGAAACACCTTCATCTACCGATTGCATTCTCAGCTACCTTCCCCCCAACCCCAGCACCACTCTCTCGACTCTGATCTCCAGCATCTGCAGTCCTCACTTTCTCCTACCTCAATGACAATATCTCTGACAATCAGAGTTGACTTACTAAAAAGTCAGCACCCTTATCTCATGGAGTATTAATTTATTCCTTTAATTTGTCATGGTATGTAGGCATCACTGAGGAAACCAGCCTTTGTTGCCCAGCTCTAATTGTTGTTGGATTGAGTGACTTATATGTTGTCGACTATATGAAGTATATACATTTTTAGCACCATTTATTGTAAGTTTGGACATTTTTGGGGTGGCATGGTGGCTCAGTGGTTAGCACTGCTGCCTCATAGCACCAGGGACCCAGATTCGATTCCAGCCTCGGTCGACTGTCTGTGTGGTGTTTGCACATTCTCCCCGTGTCTGCGTGGGTTTCCTCTGGGTGCTCCGGTTTCCTCCCACAATCCAAAGATGTGCAGGTTAGGCGAATTGGCCATGCTAAATTGCCCAGGGAGTTCAGGGATGTGTAGGTTAAGTGCAATAGTCAGGGGTAAATATACAGTAATGGGGAATGGGTATGCGTGGGATACTCCTTGGAGGGTCGGTGTGGACTTGTTGGGCCGAAGGGCCTGTTTCCACACCGTAGGGATTCTACGATCATTTGATGATCTTACCCTCAACATAGCCCCCCTTCCATTTATCTCTCAGCCCTCCCAGCTCAAAAGCCTAATTCCTGATGAAAGGCTATTGCCCAATAGGTCGATTCTTCTACTCCTCAGATGCTGCCTGACTGGCTGTGCTTTTCCAGCATCACACTCTCAATTGTCATTGAGGCGCCCAGGACACATAAGCGCAGGTCAAAGGCTAGGAACACTGCAGCGAGTAACTCACATCCTCAGTCCCCAAAATTTGACCACCATCTACAATTCACAAGTCAGGAGTGTGATGGAATACTCCCCACTTGCCTGGATGAGTGCAGCTTCAACAAAACTCAAGAAGTTTGACACCATCCAGAACAATGCAGCCCACTTGATTGGCACTGCACCCACCAGCATCTATTCTCTCCACCACTGAGCCTCAGTAGTGGCAGTGTGTGCTATCTACAAGATGCACTGCAGTAATTCACCAAAGATCCTCAGACAGCACCTTCTGAATCTACAACTACTTCCAGGTAGAAGGACAAGGGCAGCAGGTACATGGAACACCACCACCTGCAAGTTCCCCTCCGAGCCACTCACCATCCAGCCTTGGAAATATATCACTGTTCCTTCATTGTTGTTGGGTCAAAATCTTGGAATTCCCTCCCTAAGGGCAT
>NW_025148949.1:0-1343 GCF_004010195.1 Chiloscyllium plagiosum | reverse complement strand
CAATGAATGTCACTGGGATAGAGCACTGAATGCCACTGGGATAGTACACTGAATGTCACTGGGATACTACACTGAATGTCACTGGGAGAGAGCACTGAATGTCACTAGGATAGAGCACTGAATGTCAATAGGATCGAGCTTTGAATGTCACTAGGATAGCGCACTGAATGTCACTGGTATAGAACACTAAATGTCTCTGGGTAGAGTACTGAATATCACTGGGATCGAGCACTGACTGTCACTGGGATAGAGCACAGAATGTCACTAGGATAGTACACAGAATGTCACTGGGATAGAGCAATGAATGTCACTGGGATAGAGCACTGCATGTTACTGGGATATTACACTGAATGTCACTGCGATAGAGCACTGAATGACACTGGGATAGAGCACTGAATGTCACTTGGATAGAGCATTGCATGTCACTGGGCCTCTACACTGAATGTCACTGGGATAGAGCACTGAATGTCACTAGGATAGAGCACTGAATGTCACTAGGATAGAGCACTGAATGTCACTGGCATAATACACTGGATGTCACTGGGGTAGAACACTAAATGTCTCTGGGCTAGTACACTGAATGTCACTGGTATAGTACACTCAATGTCACTAGGATAGAGCACTGAATGTACTAGGATAGAGCACTGAATGTCACTAGGATAGAGCACTGCATGTTACTGGGATATTACACTGAATGTCACTGGGATAGTACACTGAATGTCTTTGGGATAGAGCACTGCATGTCACTGGTAGAATACACTGAATGTCACTGGTATAGGGCACTAAATGTCTCTGGGATAGAGCACTGAATGTCACTGGGATAGAGCACTGACTTTCACTGGGATAGAGCACTGAATGTCACTAGGATAGTAGACAGAATGTCACTGGGATAGTACACTGAATGTCACTGGGATAGTACACTGAATGTCACGAGCATAGAGCACTGAATGTCACTAGGATCGAGCTTTGAATGTCACTGGGATAGACCACTGCATGTAACTGGGATATTACACTGAATGTCACTGGGATAGAGCACTGAATGACACTGGGATAGAGCACTGAATGTCACTAGGATAGTACACAGAATGTCACTGGGATATTACACTGAATGTCACTAGGATAGAGCAATGAATACCACTGGAATCGAGCACTGAATGTCACTAGGATCGAGCTTTGAATGTCACTGGGATAGAGCACTGCATGTCACAAGGATAGAGCACTGAATGTCACAAGGATAGAGCACCGAATGACACTGGGATAGAGCACTGAACGTCACTTGGATGGAGCATTGCATGTCACTGGGATTCTACACTGACTGTCACTGGGATAGAGCACTGAATGTC
>NW_025148948.1:0-1343 GCF_004010195.1 Chiloscyllium plagiosum | reverse complement strand
TTTTTGACAGATCTGTTCTATGTGTTTGACAGATTTGTTCTATGTTTTTGACAGATCTGTTCCATGTGTTTGACAGAACGTTTCTATGTGTTTGACAGGTCTGTTGTATGTTTTTGACAGATCTGTTCCATGTGTTAGACAGAACTTTTCTATGTGTTTGACAGGTCTGTTCTATATTTTTGACAGATCTGTTCTTTGTGTTTGACAGATCTGTTCCATGTGTTTGACTGATTTGTTCTCTGTGTTTGACAGAACTGTTCCATGTGTTTGACAGAACGTTTCTATGTGTTTGACAGGTCTGTTCTATATTTTTGACTTCCTGTTCTATGTGTTTGACAGATCTGTTCTATGTGTTTGACAGAACTCTTCTGTGTATTTGACAGATCTGTTCTATGTGTTTGACTGAACTGGTCAATGTGTTTGACAGATCTGTTCTATGTGTTTGACAGAACTGTTCCATGTGATTGACAGATCTGTGGTATGTGTTTGACAGATCTGTTCTATGTGGTTGACAGATCTGTTCGATGTTTTTGACAAAACTGTTCCATGTGTTTGACAGAACGTTTCTATGTGTTTGACAGATCTGTTCTATGTTTTTGACAGACCTGTTCTATGTGTTTGACAGATCTGTACTATGTGTTTGACAGAACTGTTCTGTGTGTTTGACAGATCTGTTCTATGTGTTTGACTGAACTGGTCAATGTGTTTGACAGATCTGTTCTATGTGTCTGACTGAACTGTTCCATGTTTTTGACAGATCTGTTCCATGTGTTTGTCAGAACTGTTCTATGTGCTTGACAGAACTGTTCTATATGTTTGACTGATCTGTTCTATGTGTTTGTCATATCTCTTCTATGTGTTTGGCAGAACTGTTCTAAGTGGTTGACGTATCTGATCCATGTTTTTGACAGATATGTTCTGTGTTTGACAGATCTGTTCCATGCGTTTGACAGAACTGTCCTATGTGTTTGACAGATTTGTTCCATGTGTTTCACAGATCAGTTCCATGTGATTGACAGATCTGTTCCATGTGTTTGACAGAACTGTTCCATGTGTTTGACAGATCTGTTCTATGTGTTTGACAGATCTGCTCCATGTGTTTGACAGAACTGTTCTATGTGTTTGGCAGATGTGTTCTATGTGTTTGACAGATTTGTTCTATGTGTTTGACAGATTTGTTCTATGTGTTTGACAGATATGTTCTATGTGTTTGACAGAAGTTTTCTCTGTGTAGATCTGTTCTATGTGTTTGACAGAACTGTTCTGTGTGTTTGACAGATCTGTTCTATATGTTTGACTGAACTGGTCAATGTGTTTGACAGATCTGTTCTATGTGTTTGACT
>NW_025148947.1:0-1343 GCF_004010195.1 Chiloscyllium plagiosum | reverse complement strand
CTCTCCCTTCGAAGACTAGAAATTACATTTTTTTTCTTGACTGGACGATGGCTCCGCTTAATGTTCCAGGTACACCATTTAAGCACATCATTATCCATCACACACTGTAGCAACATTTGAGCTCGAGAGAGGAAGAACTCGAATTACACATCACTGATAATGAATGAAAAAAGTCTCATAGAGCTTAGAAACAACACAAACGAAGACTACTGCATCTATCAAGCGCTCAAAACTTTCCAAAACTAAACACATTAAAAAATCAAAAAACGAAACAAAATCCAAAGTGCCAGTGACATTTCATTTGGGATAAGTAACTGTCCCCACGCCCGCCCAGTGGGGACGGTTACTTATCCCAAAACTTTATCTTCTGCCCGCTACCAAAATGACATCCAGGGCAATTAACAACAAAAATCGGGGTTCAACTGCCCTTTGGTCGGTATTTAGTCATCACAAGTAGGTTTGTAACCCGCTTCCGCTTGAGCCGCACCCCAGACACAAGCCAGGAAAGAGAAAAAGTGTAGTGATACTAATGAGGAAGTTAAAAGTGAGTACTCTACCCGACCCCGACTATAGTTTAGCACTGGTTAATACCAGAAAAGTCCAAGAAAATTTCTTTAAGAGAGAAACATGATTATCTAAACATCCATCTTACTTTAAAATGTCCATAAAGTTTTCGCTTTCTCTGGAGAGTCAGAAGAGTGTATGGATCCATTGAAAGCAATACGGAGCACCACTAGGTACCGTAATAAATATTGAATCCAGAGTTCCCTTACTCTTCTCTTGATTTCATCAAAAGATTTTCTTTCCTGAATCACCGCCGCTGAAAATTCTTGAAAGAACATAATACCGGAGCCCTCGTGAATTAACGCCATCGGATCTTTCCCCTGGGTTCTGGGAGATTCCATCAGTTTTTGTTTGTCCCCATAACTATATAACCGCACAAGGACAGGGTGAAGGCGTTGGTCTAAGGCTGACCTCCGCACCATAACCAGTCTTCACCCGTCCATTTACAGTTTTGAAGTAAAGGAATCACAGCAGCCAGTTCTCAGTAAACTCACCCGCTGACTACCTTCTGTCCGGTCCAGCAAACCGACAATGTGAACATTATTCATCCTACCCCTGTTCTCGAGGTCGTCGTCATGTTCAGTTAAGGTATGGACCTATTTTTCAAAGCAAGGATCCTCTCTTGAAAGGAACTGATCGCGGTCTCTGCCACTGCAGTTCGGCGCTTGACATCGTCTGTTCTGTTTCCAAGGCTGTCAAGTTGCTGCTCATGTTTTTGGAGCACGCTGAGAGCGGCTGTCGCCACAGCTGAACCCTTCTTCAATCATGACTTCAATCAT
>NW_025148946.1:584-1343 GCF_004010195.1 Chiloscyllium plagiosum | reverse complement strand
CTGTCTTTTTGCCTCTCTGTGTCTTTCTCTCTCTATCTGACTTTCTCTCTCTGGTGTCTTTCTCTCTCTATCTGACTTTCTCTCTCTGTCTTTTTGCCTCTCTCTGTCTTTCTCTCTCCATCTGACTTTCTCTCTCTGTCATTTTGCCTCTCTCTGTCTTTCTCTCTCTACCTGACTTTCTCTCTCTCTCTGACTTTTTGCCTCTCTCTGTCTTTGTCTCTCTATCTGACTTTCTCTCTCTCTCTGTCTCTGCCTTTTTCCCTCTCTCTGTCTTTCTCTCTCTGTCTGACTTACTCTCTCTCTCTGTCTCTGTCTTTTTGCCTCTCTCTGTCATTTTCTCTCTATATCTGACTTTCTCTCCCTCTCTCTCTCTGTCTTTTAGCCTCTCTCTGTCTTTATCCCTCTATCTTACTTTCTCTCTCTGTCTTGTCTTTTTGCCTCTCTCCATCTGACTTTCTCTCTCTCTCTGTGTTTTTGCCTCTCTCTGTCTTTCTCTCTCTATCTGACTTTCTCTCTCTCTCTGTCTCTGTCTTTTTGCCTCTCTCTGTCATTTTCTCTCTATATCTGACTTTCTCTCCCTCTCTCTCTCTGTCTTTTAGCCTCTCTCTGTCTTTATCCCTCTATCTGACTTTCTCTCTCTGTCTTGTCTTTTTGCCTCTCTCTATCTGACTTTCTCTCTCTCTGTCTTTTTGCCTCGCTCTGTCTTTCTCTCTCTATCTGACTTTCTCTCTCTCTCTGTCTCTGTCTTTTTGCCTCTCT
>NW_025148946.1:0-563 GCF_004010195.1 Chiloscyllium plagiosum | reverse complement strand
TCTCTCTCTCTGTGTTTTTGCCTCTCTCTATCTCTCTCTCTCTGTCTTTTTGCCTCTATCTGTCTTTCTCTCTCTATCTGTCTTTCTCTCTCTCTCTGTCTTTTTGCCTCTCTCTGTCTTTCTCTATCTATCTGACTTTCTCTCTATCTCTGTCTCTGTCTTTTTGCCTCTCTCTATCTTTCTCTCCCTATCTGAGTTTCTCTCTCTCTCTGTCTTTTTGCCTCTCTGTCTTTCTCTCTCTATCTGAATTTCTCTCTCTCTGTGTTTTGCCTCTCTCTGTCTTTTTGCCTCACTCTGTCTCTGTCTTTTTGCCTCTCTCTGTCTTTCTCTCTCTATCTGACTTTCTCTCTCTCTTTCTCTCTCTGTATTTTTGCCTCTCTCTCTCTTTCTCTCTCTATCTGACTTTCTCTCTCTCTCTCTGTCTTTTTGCCTCTCTCTGTCTTTCTCTCTCTATCTGACTTTCTCTCTCTCTCTCACTCTGTCTTTTTGCCTCTCTCTATCTTTCTCTCTCTCTCTGTCTTTTTGCCTCTCTCTGTCTCTGTCTTTTTGCCTCTCTCTGTCTT
>NW_025148945.1:0-1343 GCF_004010195.1 Chiloscyllium plagiosum | reverse complement strand
GGCTCATGTCAAAGTACAGGTGATCCCATTACCTTATCTACACAAACAGACCCTCCTACACACACAAACACACACGTTTGTGGGGTGAATTTGTACTTACAGATTTGCATTTTACTTTGCTCAAAAACTATATGAATCCATGAAAGGCTGTGTTAACTCATTTACACAAACACACACACACACACGTTTGTGGGGTGAATTTGTACTTACAGATTTACATTGTACTTTGCTCAAAAACTCGATGAATCCAGGAAAGGCTGTGTTAACTCATTTAATAAAATTAGAATCAGTCTAAACATTATGGAACAGACAGCATCACACGGGGGCTGACACCAATTGTTAAAGTTCACCTGAGAATGTAAATTTAAAATAAAAAGTTTTGTGCTTTACATATGAAAGAAGTGAAGCTAACATTGTCATTCTAACAGATGGGAGACTTAGCAAACAATCAAGGTATTTTTCAATGTACAATTTCAGTTACATCACACTGTACACTTGTGCTATAAATTCTGTGTCTTACAATTGTGTACTCCACAACCACCTGATGAATAAGCAGCGGTCCGAAAGCTACTATTTCCAGTTTAGCCTGTTGGAATATAACCTGGTGTTGTGTGATTTTCAAATTTGCACACCCCAGTACAAAACCTGCATCTCCAAGTCATTCAATCGAGGCACTCTGGTCACAGAACCAACCTTTGTGCATTCAACTTATTAAATTCCAGAAAAAACCTGAATGTTTCAGTAATGATCATTTTTGTAGTACTGAGCCTGAGCAGGCAAAGGCAACTGCTGTCAGCGTTTCATCCCATTTGAATTCACCTCCGACATGAAATTCTCACTGACTCTGACAGAATTGCAATCTTTTCTGTTTAGTAATGTCAGGAATTCATGTTCAATTTACGGCTTTCATAAGGAACAGCAAATATTCTTCCCTGACTGGAAATCAACATTGGGAAATAGCAGTGAGAGAGCTGAATTTCATCACTTTTGCAACGAGGAAGACAGATGCAATGCTTGCAAATTTTCTTGGTGACTTAAATTTTCATTTAAATTGCCATTCAATTTCTTAAGGGCTTAAGTGGAACAGAAACACCTCTGTGAACGAACAGTTCTGAGAGTGAAACAATTTTCTTGGTGACTTTGTTTTTGCCATATTGATTCAGTTGAAAAATTACAGTTATTGAGTTTTTTAAAAGTATGGCGAGAGGCCTTTCAGCCTATTGCATCATTATCAATCATCAAACATCTGGTTTGTAAACACAGTTTCCAGCACGTGACTCATCGCCTGGTGTGGTCTAACATTTCAAGTCTTCATTTAAATTGCCATTCAATTTCTTAAGGGC
>NW_025148944.1:0-1343 GCF_004010195.1 Chiloscyllium plagiosum | reverse complement strand
GTCAGGCAGCATCCAAGGAACAAAAGAATCGACGTTTCGGGCATAAGCCCTCTGATCTCCAGCATCTGCAGTCCTCACTTTCTCCTACTGTTCAGTATTGTCTGTACACAATAATAGGATGGAAACTGAACTAACAGAAATAGAACTGATTCCAGAGCGCCCAGAATTAAAGAACAATTTGCGTTCAAGAGGGCAATAAATGATTATTTGGAGAGAAATAATGTGCAAAGTTGTTGGGGGAAGTTGGCCCTAGGGAATGATGCTCATTTAATGAGCAGATATGATGGGCTGAATGGCCACATTCTGCACTGTTAACATTTCTGGGATATCAGCTGCCATTCCCGCTTCAACACACCGGCGGACTTTGGAGATGTTTCCAGCACTTGCTCCTTCGTTCTGGTGCAATATTTGTCTTTTGGGGAGTGGTGCAGTTGTCAAGTCACTGGGCTAGTAACCCTATCGCAGGCTAATGATCTGGGGATGCGGGTTCAAACCCTGCTGCAGCAGATGGTTAAAATTTGAATTCAATAAAAATGTGGGGAGGGGATGGAAGGAAAGTACTGGCCTAATGGTGGTCATGTAACCATTGTTGCTCATTCTGCCCCTCTCAGGGAAGGAAATCTGCCACCCCTATCTGGTCTGGCCTACATGTGACTCCAGACCCTCATCAACTAGGTTAACTCTTAACTACCCCCTGGGTAATTAGGGATGGGCAATAAATCCTGATGAATGCCTGCATTCATGAACTAATTATATTAAAAAATAAAGTTAAACCGAGACCTCTTCCGTACCGTTAGGCCGAAGCTGATACTTTTACAAACCCAGAGGAGCTCCCTCTGGTTTGCTGATCAAAAAACAATTTTCCCTCCATCAACACCACAATTCCATAGCTCACAGGAGGTTCTCCTCCTGGGTGATTCCTGGTGTTAAGGTGTGATCTTCTGAGGAAAGATTGGACAAGCTGATCCTGTATCTTCTGGAGTTTAAGAAAGAAAGAATGAGGTGAGCTCACTGCAAGACACAACGTCCCTAGGGAGCTTGACAGGGTGGATGCACAGAAGATAATTCCTTTGTAAGGGACACTGGAAGGAGGGGAGACAGTTCAAAAGATGATATTGAACCCCTACATAGAACTCCTAGGTGTGGAAGCTGGCCATTGTGTTCACACCAAGCCTCTGAAGAGCATCCTAACCATCCCCGCAACCCTGCATTTCCCACAGCCAATCCATCCTAAACTGCGCATCTTTGGAGAGTGGGAGGAAACCGGAGCAAACCCATGCAGACACGGGGAGAAACTCCACACAGGCCCTGGAGGGTGTATTCAAACCCAGGTCCCTGGTGCT
>NW_025148943.1:0-1343 GCF_004010195.1 Chiloscyllium plagiosum | reverse complement strand
CTATCACCCTCACCTTAACCTCCTTCCACCTATCGCTGATAGGGGAGGGGAGGGAAATATCTACTTGATGGTAATTCCTTCGTCTCCGCCTCATTTGGTCCCAGGAGGATCAATTCCAATACCGAACAACCCAGATGGCCTCCTCCTTCAAAGACCGCAATTTCCCCTCAGACGTGGTTGACGATGCCCTCCACCGCATCTCCTCCACTTCCCGCACCTCGGCCTTGGAACCCCACCCCTCCAATCGCAGGACAGAACCTCACTGAGGTCAAAACAATGACTGCAGATGCTGGAAACCAGATTCTGGATCAGTGGTGCTGGAAGAGCACAGCAGTTCAGGCAGCATCCGATGAGCAGCGAAATCGACGTTTCGGGCAAAAGCCCTTCATCAATTTATTCCTGATGAAGGGCTTTTGCCCGAAACGTCGATTTTGCCTGTCCTCGGATGCTGCCTGAATTGCTGTGCTCTTCCAGCACCACTGATCCACAGCCTGTTGAGCCTAGTAACAGTGCCCCACTATTTGACTCAGACCTCACAACGAGAACGTTTTTTTTTGATAGCCAGCCCATATTGTAGGGAACAATCAAATAATTTACCTAAAATAATTGGGATTCTAACCAGTGACAAAGTTTCAACATTTCATGCAGAAAAACAGATACAGCGGTTCAACTCTCCCAGCTGAAAACATTTTCAACTTGTGACAAAACTGGCTGACTATAGATTCTTAATCAGCTGAATGAGTACAGATTTCTAATCATTCAGCACACACTTCCCATTCCTAAATTGTTGCCCTGTGACTTTTACAATTCCTAATGAAGGGCTATGCCCAAAGCGTCGATTCTCCTACTCTTTGGATGCAGACTGACCTGCTGTGCTTTTTCAGCACCACACTCTCGACTCTGATCTCCAGCATCTGTAGTCCTCACTTTCACCTGAAGCTCAGATACACTCATTTGGACAAACTAATCTGACTGCCCAATGCTGCTGAACTGCAACCAATATGAAACTATGTTCTTAGAAAAGACAGAGAACAAGTAAGAACTTCTGAAGCGCGTAAGGAAAGCAAAGACGGTGTCTAGGGTATTCCCAAACACACAGCCTATGAATAAATTATAGTAATAATTTTAAACAAAGAGGTGAATGCTCGGCAAAAACAATGACTGCAGATGCTGGAAACCAGATTCTGGATTAGTGGTGCTGGAAGAGCACAGCAGTTCAGGCAGCATCCGAGGAGCAGTAAAATCGACGTTTCGGGCAAAAGCCCTTCATCAGGAATAAAGGCAGAGAGCCTGTAGGGTGGAGAGATAAGCTAGAGGATGGTTGGGGTGGGGAGAAAGTAGCA
>NW_025148942.1:0-1343 GCF_004010195.1 Chiloscyllium plagiosum | reverse complement strand
AAATAACGTTAATTTAATTACTTTCCAGAACTGCGAATCTGATTGAATTTCACCGTCATCAATGGAACTTGAAGAGACATTGTCTTATTCAGTAAAGTGACTTTGTTCGGCGAAGAGGCGGGAAGGTTTATCCGAGAAATAAACTGCTTAAAACCAACTTACAGCACGCAAAGAGGAGGCGATGACTAAGTGATATTACTGCTGAACTGGTCATTGAAAGACCCAAAGCAAGTTCTGGGGAACCGGATTCCAATTCCTCCACGAGAGTCACTCGAACTTGAATTCAACAAAAATCTGTCATTAAGAGTCTAATGATGACCGTGAGTCGATTGTGGGAAAAACGCATCTGATTCACTGATGCCATCGAGGTAAGGACACATACCTGGTCTGACCTGCATGTGTCTCCAATGTGGTTTAGTATTAACTTCCCTCTGGGCAATTAGGCACGGGCGATAAATGTTGTCGTAATCAGTGAAGTCTTAATACCGTGATTGAACATGATAAAAAAATCTGCAATGATCAGAAATTGCTGCTTCAAAGCAGCAATTGGTATCTTATGATTGAGTGAAAGAGTAGCTGTCCCAGTATTAACTTCCCTCTGGGCAATTAGGCACGGGCGATAAATGCTGTCGTAATCAGTGAAGTCTTAATACCGTGATTGAACATGATAAAAAAAATCTGCAATGATCGGAAATTGCTGCTTCAAAGCAGATCGACTGTTTGTGTTTGGTATCTTATGATTGAGTGAAAGAGTAGCTGTCCCCAATTAGTTAACCTTGTCACAGAACAAAAGTCATTTTTTGTTCAAGATAATCTCAAAAATCTTTTAAAAGGTCTTGGCAATTAACATCTTCTGAAATCTCATGGTGAAAAATTAATGGAGTGTATTAATTACAACACAGGGTTCAGAGGAGTCCTCAGTGATAAATAAGATTCCAAGTTATTGGAATGATGATGAATATAATTGCAAGTATTGGAATACAGTCGTACAGTTATAGAGTCATGGAGACCTATTCAGTGGTGACAGGCTCTAACCGGTCCATGCCAAACAAATTATCTGTCCACGCTAATCCTATGCACCTGCAATTGCCCATTATCATTTCATATCCATGTGTTTGTCCAAATGACTTCGAAATATTGTTAATGCATTCGCCTCAAGTATTTCGACTGACAGCTCATTGCAGTGCGTACTGTATTGATTGATCGGATTTGCCTGAGTTGCCGAGTAAGACCCAAAATACAGGTAATAAATGTGTACATTATGGGAGGACATAGAGATGCCTGAAGTGTTGTCCATCATTGATTTTGTATTTACGGGTTTCAATTTGTAGATTAGTGGAATG
>NW_025148941.1:0-1343 GCF_004010195.1 Chiloscyllium plagiosum | reverse complement strand
CCTATCTCTGTAACTTCCTCCAGCCCCTACACCCCTCTCTAACTCCATCACCTCCTCCAGCGCCACAATCCTCTGAGCTTTCTGCCCAGTTCTGGCACTTATATATCGCTCAGTTTCTGGTCCTAAACTCAGGATGTCTGCCCCTTTGAGCCCAGAGTCATGATCACCCATTTACTGCCTTTAATTATTCTGAAGACCCAGGCTCCCGATTGGATTCCCCGTTCTGTGTGCACCCTGAGGGACACCACTCACACCACTCTTTGTCATAGAATGGTGGAATCTTTTCATGGAGAAGTAGACTATTCAGTCCACTGAGTCTAGCACTGGTTGCTTTGAGGCATTTGGATGGGTATATGAATAGGGAGGGATATGGGCCGGGTGCTGGCAGGTGGGACTAGATTGGGTTGGGATACCTGGTTGGCATGGACAGGTTGGTCATTCCTGTTGAAGGGCTTTTGCCCGAAAAGTCAATTCTCCTGCTCCTCAGATGCTGCCTGACCTGCTGTGCTTTTCCAGCACCACTCTAATCCAAACTCTGGTTTCCAACATCTGCAATCCTCACTTTTGCCTAGGCTGGACCGAAGGGTCTGCTTCCGTGCTGTATATCTCTATGACTCAATGACTATAAATAAGAATCTGAAATTAAGAGTCCAATGATGACCCATGAACCTATTATCAATTGTCAAAAACTACCATCTACGTCACTAATGTCCTTTAGGGAAGGAAACTGTCTTCCTCCCCTGGTCTGGCCTACATGTGACTCCATACCCACAGCAATGTGGTTGGCTCTTAACTACCCTCTGGGCAATTAGGGATGGACAATAAATACTGGCCCAGCCAGTGACACCCTCATCCCAGGAATGAATAAAAAAAGAGTGAAATGTTCTGCCTGAGAGGGTGGTGGAGGCAGGTCCTGTTACAATATTTAAGAAGCATCTGGATGAGCGCTTACAATACCAGGGCAAAGTCGGCTCTGGACCGAGTGCATGGGAATGGGATTAGTGTAGTTTGATGTTTGTTGGTTGGCACCAACATGGTGGGCTGAAGGGCCTGTTTCTCTGCTGTATGACTCTCTGAGTGGGCTGGACATTCCTAATCATAACCACAGACTGAGTCTGAAAAAACCCTTTGCATTTATTTGCAAAGTGCTATTCTGATCCCCATACAGAGGAACCTCGATTATCCGAATACCAATTATCCAAAAACCGGATTATCCAAAGGAGATCTCGAAGTCCTGACAGAAACATTATATCAAAGACGTGTGTCCAACAGTGATCGTGTCTTTTGTTTACAGTGATTAAAAGTGCTGCCGAGAACAGTCTGTGACTGTTGAGAGCACAGGC
>NW_025148940.1:0-1343 GCF_004010195.1 Chiloscyllium plagiosum | reverse complement strand
GGGCTTGAAGCAGCACTTACATATCCGAAAGTGCAGGGGCTTGAAGCAACAATTTCAGATCCGATAGTGCAGGGGCTTGAAGCAACAATTTCAGATCCGATAGTGCTGGGACTTGAAGCAGCACTTACATAACCGATAGTGTTGGGGCTGGAAGCAATCCTTACATATCCGATAGTGCTGGGGCTAGAAACAACACTTACATATCTGATAGTGCTGTGGCTGGAAGCAGCAATTACATATCCAATAGTGCTGGGGCTTGAAGCAACACTTACATATCCGATAGTGCTGGGGCTTGAAGCAGCACTTACATATCCGATAGTGCTGGGGCTTGAAGCAACACTTACATATCCGATAGTGATGGGACCGAAACAGCACTTACATATCCGAAAGTGATGGGGTTTGAAGCAGCACTTGCATATCCGATAGTGATGGGACCGAAACAGCACTTACATATCCGAAGGTGAGGGGGTTTGAAGCAGCACTTACCTATCCGATCGTGACGGGCCTTGAAGCAGCACTTACATATCCGATAGTGCAGGGGCTTGAAGCAACACTTACATATCCCATAGTGCTGGGGCTTGAAACAACACTTATATATCCGATAGTGATGGGACCGAAACATCACTTACATATCCGAAAGTGTTGGGGCTTGAAGCAGCACTTGCATATCCGTTAGTGCTGGGGTTTCAAGCAACACTTTCATATCCAATAATGCTGGGGCTTGAAACAGCAATTAAAAATCCGACAGTGTTGGGGCTTGAAGTAACACTTACATATCCAAAAGTGCTGGGGCTTGAAGCAGCACTTACATATCCGATAGTGATGGGGTTTGAAGCAACACTTATATATCCGATAGTGCTGGGTCTTGAAGCAACACTTACATATCCCATAGTGCTGCGGCTTGAAGCAGCACTTACATATCCGATAGTGTTGGGGCTTTAAGCAACGCTTACATATTCGATAGTGATGGGGCTTGAAGCAACACTTACATATTCGATAGCGATGGGGCTTGAAGCAACACTTACATATCCGAAAGAGCTGGGGTTTGAACAACACTGACAGGTCCGATAATGCTGGGGTTTGAAGCAACACTTACATTTCCGATAGTGCTGGGGCTTGAAGCAACACTTACATATCCGATAGTGTTGGGGTTGAAGCAACACTTACATATCTGATAGTGCCGGGGCTTGAAGAAACACTTACATATCCGATAGTGCTGGGGTTGAAGCAGCACTTGCATATCCGATAAAGCTGGGTTTGAAGCAGCACTTGCATATCCGAATGTGTTGGGGCTTGAAGCAGCACTAAAATATCCGATAGTGCTGGGGCTGGAAGCAGCAATT
>NW_025148939.1:0-1343 GCF_004010195.1 Chiloscyllium plagiosum | reverse complement strand
GTCAGCAAGTTAGAAAACTGAGCAAATCCCTTTGCACACTCAGAACAGTTAAATGGCTTTTCCCCGGTGTGTTTGCACTGATGAATATTCAGGGCAGATAAGTAACTGAATCGTCACCACATTACCGCAGTTCCTCTCCAGCGCCCCTCCAATTATGTCTCGATAGTTCAGATAGTGAATGCTTTCACTCCACTGTGAATGTAACATTCTGCTTTCATTTTCAAAGGCCGGTGAGGATCAGGCTACATGGAACAAAGCAGATCCATCAAATTCTGATGTGATGCATCGTTTCAGTTTCCCAACAGCAAATCCTCATCTTTGATACCCCTCAAATAAAACCAGATATATCTCAGTAAGAGAGAACGACTCAAAACGACTCAAAATTTTCATTCTTCGTCGGGTGTAGGCATTCCAGAAGAGGTCAGCATTTACTGTTCATTCCTGATTTGACTGGACAAGGTGGTGATGAGTTGCTTTCTTGAACCATCGTTTCCGTGTGCTGTTGGTAGACCCAAAATAAAGGGGAGTGAAATCCACAGTTTTGACCCAGTGATTCTGGAGGAACGCCAATATATTTCCAGAGCAGGATGGTCTGTGGGTTGTAGGTCTTTCCTACCTATCTACTACACTTTTCCTATTAGATGGAAGTAGTTGTAATTTTGTAATGTACTGTTTAAGGACCCTTGGTGAACATTTTCAGTGCATCTTGTGGATGGTGCAGACTGCATGTCTGAGTGTTTGGTTGTGGTGGGAATGGATGTTTGTCGATGTTTTATTAGTTGTGTGTTGCGGCTCAATTCAGTTGCTCTGTTCTGGACAGTGTTGAGCTTTTCAGTTTTGTTGTAACTGCACTAAGGAATCCACAACAAGGTTGTGATTTAAATGTCTCTTGCAACTCAGATGCTGACTAATCTGCTGTGCTTCTCCTGTGCATTGTTTCTTTAACACTGCAATCATCCAGGCGAACAGGAACTATCCCATCATGTCTCATTCTGTATTGTAAAGGAGTAAACAGTTGGTCGGGAAAGAACAAAAGAAAGAGAAGAACATTTGGTCAATGAGGTGAATAACGCTCTCGCTCGGAGAGTGAACAGCTGTTAGTGGAGACTGCCAGTGACAAATCATAGGTGGCGTGTCGTCGCAGGCTATGTGTCAGACAGGCGTTCGGGAGTCACGAAAATCTCTGACTATGACCTGCTCTTGTGGCCACAATGCTTTTGGCTGCTAAAGTTAGCTTCTCAAAGACATTGTCACTTTCACTGAACCAAAGAAGGACTTTGGACACATCTTTCAAATGTCCGTCATGAAGTAACGTTCCATTCTCATCCCATGTTTTTCAGAAC
>NW_025148938.1:0-1343 GCF_004010195.1 Chiloscyllium plagiosum | reverse complement strand
AACCTACACAATCCTGTAACTTTCCATATGCATAACCAAATGTCCATTTAAAATTCACTTAATGTCGGTGATTCTGCAATTTCTGCAGGAAGGCCGTTCCAGGCCCCTGCTACACACTGAGTAAATACTCTACCCCTAATACCTGTCCTAAATCTATCAGCCCTCAATTTAAAGCTGGGTCTCCTCGTGTTAGCCTTCACCATTGGATGAAAATGGCTGTCATTGTCCAGCCAGTCTAAAACCTGATTACCTCATGTGTCTCGATTAAATCCTCTTTCGACCTTGTTTGCTCCAACGAAAAAAGCCCCAGAGGTTCCTCAGTAAACCTTCTGCCATACCAGACAGCCTTTGCCACATTTCCAAAGCCTCTGCATCCTTCCTCTAATGCAGTGACCAGAACTGCATTCAATACTGCAAGCGCAGCCTTACCAGTGTCTTGTACAGCTGAAGCATAACCTCCTGGCTCCGAAAGCAATCGCCCTACTAACAAACATACACACACCTATGCCTTCTTAACAACCCTATCAACACGTGTAGAAACGTTTAGGTATTTATACGCCTGGAAACCGTGTCTCTCCATTCTACAAAGAATTTTACCAGGCGCTAAGTACTGTGCATTCCTGTTCCTCCTTCCAAAGTGAACTACCTCACACTTTTCGTTTTAAAATATATTTGCCACTTCTCAAACAAGCTGTATATCTTATCTGTGTTCTTCTGTAACCCACGACATTCTTCAGCGCTGTCCACAACTCTGTCCAGCTTCGTGTCATTCCCAAAGTTAGTAATCCATCCTTCTCCGCCGATATCCAAATCATTTATAAAAATGGCAAACAGCAGTGGCTCCCAAACAGATCTTTGCGGAATACCACTGATAAGAGAGCTCCAGGATGAACATTTCCCATCAACCACGACCATGTGTCTTCTTTCAGCGAGCCAATTTCTGATCCATACCGCTAAATGACATTCAATGCAAAAACACTATTATACGCAATTGCCTATCGTGTGGTAACTAATCAAACGCCTTACGGAAGTCGACATACACTGCTTTACCTTCATCCACCTGTTTTTGTCACCTTCTCGAAGAACGCAAAAATCAAGTGAGTCGCGACCTACCCTTCACAAAACTGTGTTGGTTACCCGTAATTACTTTATTCCTTTCCATCTGATTATACATCCTATTTCTTCAAATCTCTTCTAATAACTTACCCACAATCGAAGGATATCTAAATGGCCTATAATTAGAAGCGTTGTCCTGATTCCCTTCTGACTCAAAGGAACAACGTTTCCTATCCTCCAGTCTTCTGGCACTGCTCGTGCTGGCAATGACGACATAAAGACCGAAG
>NW_025148937.1:0-1343 GCF_004010195.1 Chiloscyllium plagiosum | reverse complement strand
ACTATTCTTTGCAAAAACATGGGTGGAAATGTTATGGGATACAATTTGTATAAAAGCAGATACATCACTCACCATCTCCTCACTTGGTTTTCAGCCCCTATAGGAAATAAAGCTGCTCCTGAAGAACATCGGAACAGAGAACAGGTGTTGCCCATGCAGTCTCTCAAACCAGCACCGCCATTCAACTGGATCATTTTTCATCTTTGGCCGAACTACACATGCCTGTCTGAAGACCATACCCCTTGATACCCTAGCTCAATAAACAATTATGTATCTCAAAATTAAATTTAACGATTGAATAAAAATTGCCTGTTCCATTTGTGGAACACAATTCCAAACCTCCTAAAATCTTTGCATGCAGAAAAACTTGCTGAGATCTCTTATGATTGACGTGGGGTCCTAACTCTTCGACTATAGCACTTTGATTTTTCCTGTTAAAGTCCTGAAGACCTTGATTAGATCACCACTTCACGTTCTGAAGTCTCCACAATGAAGCCCTAATTCTTTAAACTCTCCTCATTCTTTAACTTCTGAATTGCAGGTATCATTCCTGCAAACCTATGTTGAACTCCCACCAGGATCAAACATCCTTCTTCAGGTATGCTGCGCAGATCTGCTCGTCGTGCTTTAATAGGAGTCTAACTAGTGTTTTGTATAATGTCTCCATGCTTATCCTCCAGCCCGTTAGATATGAGGGTTAGTATTTCATTCGTGTTCTCGATCAATTTTTCGACTTGTTCATAGCATTTTGAAGAACTGTGCACCCGAACCTTCAAAACTCGTGGCACATCAGCTGTATTTAATGTTGTGCCTTCTCACAGGTATCATGTTTTGATTTTAAATGGATAATCACACACTTGCTTATATTAAAATCCATCTGATATCGTTTGGCCCACACGTCGAATCTATGAATATTCTGTTGAAACTACAGACGGTTGTCAACCCTGCTGCCAAATTTTATGTTGTCAACAAATTTGAGTGTTTGATTTATTATGCAATTATTCAAGTCGTTAATCAATACTGTGTATTTTAGGGGCCCCAAATCAGATCCCGACAGACACCATGAGTCAGGTGCCGCCAAATCGCGTATTCACGTATTGTTCCAAATCCATCTTTCCTGCCACGAAACCAATGTCCTTCGAAAGTTCAGTTTTAGATCCAGTCTATCGACTTCCAACTCAGCTAACAATCTGTTGCATCTTCCCAGACGCCTCTTCCAAGAACTCCATGACGTTTGTCAGGTATGACAAATCCTTTCGTGAATTCATATTCCAATCCCTGATGACTTGATTTTTTTTTCTTTGTGGTGATCAATTACACTGGTGATAGACTCCAAACGTTTC
>NW_025148936.1:0-1343 GCF_004010195.1 Chiloscyllium plagiosum | reverse complement strand
TCCTCATTAAATACTGAGGAGAATTTTTTGTTTTGTTTCCCTCCAATCTCGGGTGGTTCCACACATAGGTAGTCTTACTGATCTTTAAGGGGCCCTGTTCTCCCCCTAGTTAATCTTTTACCATTAAATGGTTTGTAGAATTTCTTCAATGCCTCGTTAACCCTATTTCTAAAGCCATCTCATGTCCACCTTTTTCTGGCCAGATTTCCGCATTGACTATGCACATTCTGCCCTTATACACCTCTCGGGATTTACTTGATCTCAGCTCTGTTTACCTGACATATGCCTCCTTCCTTACCTTGACCAGAGCATCAATATATCTCGCCTTCCAGCATTCCCTGCAAACACCAGCCTTGCCCCTCTCACTAATAGGAACACGTTGGCTCTGGACTCTCTGAAACCAAGTTTTGATGGCCTTGCATTTTCCAACCATCCCTTTACCTGTGAATAGGGTATTCCAATTAGCTTTTCACAGGGCTCGCCTAACACTTTCAAAATTGGCCTTGTTCAAAGTTAGAACTTTAATGTTTATATCAGGTCTTTCCTATTCCACAACTAATTTAAAACTAATATTTATGCGTAACAGAAAGTTAAACAAACACTTCCTGCCCCTCTGTAACTGGGTCGAGAGGCTGAATGGGCTCCTCGTGGCCGTCTGTAATATACTGGAAAGGCTGAATGGCCTCCTCCTGTCTTTGTGGAACAGACCCGAGACATTAAATGAGACAGCAGCCCGTGGACGACGAACAGCCGTTAAACTGTATCTGATGGAGGTCCATCCCTTCTCAGTTACAGAAACATAACCAACACAATGTATTCCCGGTGCCCACTCAGTAACACCTCATACAGCTGCAGCGACACATCTCTTTGTTTTGAATGATTCTGTTGGCAAAATGTGCTGAAAACTGTGTTGCTGAAAAAGCACGAAACGTCAATTCTCCTGCTCCTTGGATGCTGCCTGACCTGCTGCTCTTTTCTAGCAACACATTTTTCAGTTCTGATCTCCAGCATCTGCAGTCCTCACTTTCTCCTTGTTGACAAAATGTGCCAATATTCTAGATTTCCACCTTTTCAAGTAGCAACAGGCTAATATGGGCTGAATGGCCTTCTATTATCCCTCTGTAAGGGGCCCATAGGGACAGAATTGCTTCGGCCTGTTGCTGAGCAGCAGTCTCAATGCTCTGTCTCAAGGTTATAAAAGGATTTGGTAGCAGGGCACTTAAAACCAGGAGTAGCCTCACACTGGTCAATAAGGAATCTAGAAACTTGCCCACCTGACCTTTCTTTATGCAACCGATCGGATATTTTACAACGGCTTCTTTCATAAACAGAGTGGAACATAT
>NW_025148935.1:0-1343 GCF_004010195.1 Chiloscyllium plagiosum | reverse complement strand
AGCAGCATCAAAATATCTGTTCAAACAAACTGATTCCTCGCATTAAAATCAGTAACTTCAGCCTGCCAGGTCCATTGTGTTCAGTACCTTCTGCCTACTTGCTGTTGGTCTTAACTGTACTGGGATTAACCTCCAACTCCTCCTCAGTCACTGTACCTGTGGACATACTTCAGTGGTTTCCCACACCCCACCCGCCGCCCCCCACCCACCGCCGCCACACACTGGTTTAAACCCTCCTAAGGGACAATAGCAAACCTGCCTGCCAGGAGATTGCTGTAAGTTCAGGTCTGTCCTGTCCTTCTTGTGTAGGTCCTGCCGACCCGGGAATCCCAATGATCCACATATCGGAGATTGCTGCCAGTTCAGGTCCATCCCGTCCTTCTTGTGTGTATCCTACGGACCCGGGAAACCCAATGATCCACACATTGGAGATTTCTGCCAGTTCAGGTCCATCCTGTCCTTATTGTGAATATCCTACCGACTCGTGAATCCCAATGACCCACATGTCAGAAGTGCTGCCAGCTAACCTACCAGCTCTTTGGCCGTTTATTTAATTCTGCTCCCTTCCTATTTCTAATCTCACTGGCACGTGACATATTCTAGCGTCTCCAAAATTCAAATATCCTTGCAGCACAATTCCTGCAAGGCCTTTTCTTTAAAGTAGATAGACTTGATAATAAAAAAACTTAAGTGAGACCTGACGAAAGTGGAGTCCACTGAACCCGTCCAATGACCAGATGATCTGATAGCTATCACTCCCACTGAACCTGTTTGACAAGGTATACATATGGATCATATATTTGCAGATGGACGAGGATTAACAGAATACTAGAAAATGTCAGAGCAGATTCTGCTTGTTTTCTCGGCTTTGCTATTCAATTGGATTTTAGTGATTCTGTTCCTTTCAATGGCAGGAATTTTACCCAGCATCCCCACCAGATCAGAACGTTCCCAGTGTCGTTGTGTGCACAGTCCTGCGAAGGGAGTATCCAGTGCCAGGCAATGGGACGTGGGGAGTCCCAGGAGTGGCACAAGGAAAGGCTGCATTCAGTGCCGATGGACTGAGGGAACTGAGGGAGATGGAATGGGCATCCAGGGACACTGCACTCAGACAAGTGGCCGGGCAAGATTCCTAAACACCTAGGGAACTCGAGAACCACGGCTGCTTTTACAAAAACCTGTCACATTTGCTGCATTTCTTCATCGAACCAAAGCAAAAATACTGCAGGTGGTAGAAATGCGAAGAAAACACAGAGACATAACATGGTGAGACGAAAGTGTTGATGCTCCCAATGCAGACACGGGAAGAGTTTACAAAGTCCATATAGACAGGGTTCAGAGAT
>NW_025148934.1:0-1343 GCF_004010195.1 Chiloscyllium plagiosum | reverse complement strand
ACAGCTGAGATGTTGATTCCCCTCTGTCAGTGAGCCGCCTCACTGTGATTCTCTGGCCCAGTCTCTCACACACTCTGGGGCGGGGGGCGGGGGGAGTGGTCATCATTTCCTGCTGCTCTTGGCACAGTCTATTTAAAAACTCTGCTTTCTGCATGGACCCAATTTGTTGGCCAAATGGGTTGTGTTTAGCTGTCAGTAAATTCTGTGATATTATTGGAAATAAATACTCTGGGCGAACAGCCAGTATCAACATAGTGCTCACAGGATATGGCGCCCAGACAAAAGGACAAAAGACAAAAGAGGAATTTCTAAATAAAGCTTCTAACTTCTGTCTGTCCATATTTATCTACCCTAATGCGGTCTCCTGATCTACCTAACTTCACCCTCATCTAACACCTCTCCCACTCAGTCAGTCATTCCCCTTTCTTTCCTCTCTCAGTTTATCCCCCTTCACTTTCTTTCTCTCTGTTTACTTCTCTCACACACCATCTCTCTCCACACACTCTCTCTATGTCCGTTTGTGCTGTTGGAGAGCTTGTGACTCCTCGATGGGCTGAATGGCCTCCATCTGTACTCTTATAAATCTGAGGTTCTCTGACCCACAGTAAATACTTTGGGTGCCTTGACAGACATGCTGGTCGGGTGACACGTACAATGTACAGTTAGCCATTCTTACTTCCTGTTCTTTTCTGATGTGCAGCTGCCTTGAAATGTCTGTTCAGACGAAACAGATTGAATGAAATTCAAGCAGTCGAGAGGATGTTCATGACTCTGTATTTCAATCAGGATTTAATGAAGGATGAGATTACAGAATAACATAAGCAGTGAATGAAAAACAGGGCAATACAAGAAATGGCAGTTGAGTACAACATGTGGTTCCAAGTAGGCCTCATGGTATTACCAATAGATTATCAATCCAGAAAATCAGCTCCTGTTATTTAGGCCCAGGTTCGAATCCCGCCACTGCAGATGGTGGAAATTCAATTCTATAATTTTACAATATCTTGGAATTAAGAATCTACACATGCGAATAAAGACATTGCCGATTTTAAGAAAAATCCATCTGGATCACTAATATCCTTTACTGAAGGAATCTTCCATCCTCACCTGGTCTGGCTGACATGCAGACCCAAGGCAATGTCATTGACTCGCAATCGCCCCCTCAAATGGTCTAGTGAGTCCTTCAGCTGTACCAATCGTTGCAAAGTTTCAAAGAAATGAAACCGGCTGGACCAGCTGGCATCAAACTGTGCACTGGAAAAGTCAACACTGGAAACATCACTGTAGAAGCTCCAAAGTCTTCCTTACTGTCATCTAAGGTGTAGTGCCAAAATTGGGACAAT
>NW_025148933.1:0-1343 GCF_004010195.1 Chiloscyllium plagiosum | reverse complement strand
GAGTGAAGGGTCTGTTTCTGTGCTGTACATCTCAATGGCTATGACTGAAGGGTCTGTTTCTGTGCTGTACATCTCTATGGCTATGAGTGAACGGTCTGTTTCTGTGCTGTACATCTCTCTGACTCAATGAGTGAAGGGTCTGTTTCTGTGCTGTACATCTCTATGGCTCTATGAGTGAAGGGTCTGTTTCTGTGCTGTACATCTCTATGACACTATGACTGAAGGGTCTGTTTCTGTGCTGTCCATCTCTATGACTGTATGACTGAAGGGTCTGTTTCTGTGCTGTACATAGCTATGACTATGACTGAAGGGTCTGTTTCTGTGCTGTACATCTCTATGGCTATGACTGAAGAGTCTGTTTCTGTGCTGTACATCTCTATGACTGAAGGGTCTGTTTCTGTGCTGTACACTTCTATGACTCTATGAGTGAAGGGTCTATTTCTGTGCTGTACATCCCTATGACTCTATGACTGAAGGGTCTGTTTCTGTGCTGTACATCTCTATGGCTCTATGACTGACGGGTCTGTTTCTGTGCTGTACATCTCTATGACTCTATGACTGAAGGGTCTGTTTCTGTGCTAAACATCGCGATGGCTCTATGAGTGAAGGGTCTGTTTCTGTGCTGTGCATCTCTATGACTGAAGGGTCTGTTTCTGTGCTGTACATCTCTATGACTCGATGAGTGAAGGGTCTGTTTCTGTGCTGTACATCGCTGTGGCTCTATGACTGAAAGGTCTGTTTCTGTGCTGTACATCTCTATGACTGAAGGGTCTATTTCTGTGCTGTACATCTCTATGACTCTATGAGTGAAGGATCTATTTCTGTGCTGTACATCTCTATGGCTCTATGACTGAAGGGTCTGTTTCTGTGCTGTACATCTCTATGACTCTATGACTGAAGGGTCTGTTTCTGTGCTGCACATCTCTATGGCTCTCTGACTGCAGGGTCTGTTTCTGTGCTGTCCATCTCTATGAATCTATGACTGAAGGGTCTGTTTCTGTGCTGTACACCTCTATGACTCTTTGACTGAAGGGTCTGTTCCTGTGCTGTACATCTCTATGACTCTATGAGTGAAGGGTCTGTTTCTATGCCATACATCTCTATGACTGAAGGGTATGTTTCTGTGCTGCACATCTCTATGACTCTATGACGGAAGAGTCTGTTTCTATGCTGTACATCTCTGACTCTATTACTGAATGGTCTGTTTCTGTGCTGTACATCTCTATGACTCTATGACCCAACGGTCTGTTTCTGTGCTGTACACCTCTATGGCTCTATGACTGTAGGGTCTATTTCTGTTGTGTACATCCCTATGTCTCTATGACTGAAGGGTCTGTTTCTGT
>NW_025148932.1:0-1343 GCF_004010195.1 Chiloscyllium plagiosum | reverse complement strand
TCAAACTTTCCTCAGAAGACATGCCTTCCACTCTAGGAAACATCCTGGTATATCGTATCTGCACCATCTCTAAAGCTTCTCCATCCCTCCGAGAATGAGGTGACCAGAACTGATCACAGTATTCTAAATAAAGTGAAGAAGGCGTTTGGTGTGCTTGCCTCTATTGGGCAGAACATTGATTTGCGAGCTCATGTCACGGCTACACACGACATTGGTTAGGTTATTTTCAGAATATTTCGTGCAATTCTGGTCACTGAAGGAAGGATGTTGTGAAACTTGAAAGGGTTCAGATAAGATATACGATTATCTTGTCCGGTTTCACGGGCTTGAGCTTCAGGGAGAGACTGAATAAGCCGGGACAGGTTCTTTATCCCCTGGAGCGTCAGACAGTCATTTATGAATTAGCGTTGGTTTATAAAATTATGATAGACATGGCTTGAGTAAATAGACAGGGTCATTGTTCCTGGTTTTGGGGAGAATTCCAGAACGAGAGAGTATAGGATTAGAGTGATAGGGGAACCTGTAAAAGGTACCGAAGGGAAACGTTTTGGTGAAGGGAGTGGTGAGTGTCAGGATGTAGCTAACTAAGTAAGAGGTGGAGGCTGGTAAACTGCAATATTTAAAATACATCAGAAGGGGTATATGAATAGGAGGTGTTTACCTGAATATGAGCAAAATGCTGGTAAATAGGAAAAGATTAATTCAGAATATCTGGTTGGAATGGCCGATTAGGACTGAAGGTTCAGTTTCCGTGATCTATGATTCGCTGACGCTATAACTGCTCGATCTCTCATTCTAAGATTAACCCGTCATCTCTGTGGTTACACTCACATACCGAACAAGAGGTGAAAATATGAAGAAAGCAGCTAGAATTTTAAAAAAACCGTTTAAATGCAGTCATTGAAGCATAGACACCCACAGCACAGAAACAGGCCTGTTGCCTCAGACTGATCCATGCCAACCAAAACGTCAATCCATGCTGAACCCTTTTCCCTGCACTTGGCTCATATCCTTCCAAACATTCTATATTCATGCATATGCCCAAATTCCTTTTAAATGCCGTTAATGCACCCGGCCCAACCACGTACATAGACATCTTATTCCATATGCGTCCCAACATTTGTGTAAAAAAGTTACTCCTCAGGTTCCCTTTTATTCTTTCCAGTCGAAATGTAAACTGATGGTATCTTTTAACCTTGATTCTCCAACCCTCGGAAAAAAGAGTGTATTCAGACTATGTACGCCTCCTATTCTCTTATACACTTCGATGAGATCCCATCTTCGTGTCCTACACTCTAAAAAAAAGTCTGCACTTGTCTAAATCCTATTCAAAAACATACCTT
>NW_025148931.1:0-1343 GCF_004010195.1 Chiloscyllium plagiosum | reverse complement strand
TAGATTGGGTTGGGATATCTGGTCGGTGTGGACCGAAGGGTCTCTATAAGTACAGGCCAAGTATACAAAGGCCCCATCTTAAAATACAAAACCAGAATTTCTTAAAAACCCACGAAAAGAAATAAGAGAGACAAAAGAAAAATGGAAAAAAGTCCAGATTTTATCTAAAAGAAAAGGACAAAATGTGGATTTTGTAGCCTTATCTCCTGGGAATAGGCCTGTGCCTGGGACTGGGAGTAGGTCTATGCCTGGAAGTAGGCCTGAGCCTGGGACAGGGAGCAGGCTTGTGCCTGGGACTGGGAGTAGGCCTGGGCCTGGGAGTAAGCCCGAGCCTGGGAGAGGGAGTAGGCTTGTGCCTGGGACTGGGAGTAGGCTTGTGCCTGGGACTGGGAGTAGGCCTGAGCCTGGGACTGGGAGTAGGCCTGGGCCTGGGACAGGCAGTAGGCCTGGACCTGGGACAGGGAGTAGGGTTGTGCCTGGGAGTAGGCCTGGGACAGGGAGTAGGCTTGTGCCTGGGAGTAGGCCTGGGCCTGGGAGCAGACCTGAGCCTGGGACTGGGAGTAGGCCTGATCTGGATCAAGAGCTGCTGTGGTCTGGAGTTAAACTCAGCCTCCTCTGGGACACACTCTACCGATTGCCTTGCAACTGGTTTCCACTGGGTTCTGAGTTAAAACCACCTCGACAGCAGCTTTTCCACGTTTTGCAGGACAAGGCCTCACAGGGGTCGCGACCGTCACTAATTTAAGGGATTTTCATGTCGGGATTCTGCTGGAAAATAGACACAACAAAACCGAGCTGTTAAAAATTCACGCCCCAGAGGGGAACATTCCTCACCATCTCCGTTGGTTAGAATCGATTCTCCAAGACAATTGTTTGGGACCAGGGCGGTGCAACGTTTGTGACAATTCAACTTACAATCTTGGGAGAAAGAGACAGAAGACAATATGGCTTCAGAACCGAGAGGGCGGTAATTTTCAAACACAACAAAACCCTGGGCTCACGCGACGAGGTGCTGCTGTCCCTAATGCAGTGACACCAGCGCTTGACACCAGGAAAGTCCCAGGCTTCACTTCCGGCCCTGTGCAATGTAGGCCTCGTCAACCAATTGAACAGGATTCCACACACACAGCAACCTGGGAGTGAGCATTTTCCCCTGTGATAGCAATGATGGGTGAGGGAGCCCCAGGGCCCAGAGAGAACGTCCCCTTTTCTTCCAATAGCACCCACAGAATCTTTTACACAAGCCTCCCCCCTGAACAACCTCTGCTCACCCCAGACGGGGTCTCATCAGAAAGACGGCAACTCTCACAGCCCGCATGCCCTCAGCACTGACCGTCCGACAG
>NW_025148930.1:0-1343 GCF_004010195.1 Chiloscyllium plagiosum | reverse complement strand
GACATTTCGGGCATGAGCCATTCTTCAGGAATGTTGCCTTAAGCCAATACTTTATGATAGGGCAGTTGACAAGCAGTGGAGGATTTTCAAAGGAGATTTTGAATATTCGTGACAAAAGTATATTCCAGTGAAAAGGAAAAACTTGACGAAAAGGGGTAATGTGCCATGTGTTTCTAAGGAAATAAGGGACACTATCAAATTGAAAGAGAAGCAATGCAAAGTGACCAAGAACAGCACGAACCTAGAAGATTGAGGAAAACTTTAAAGGTCAACAGAAAGCCACAAAATGAACTATAAAGAAAAGTATGACAGAACACGTGAAAAAAACAAGTACAGAATATAAAGATAGATAGCAGATGGTATATACCATAAATATGTAAAATGAAAATGTGTGGTTCAAGTAAATGTTGAACCTTCAGAGGATGAGAAGGGTAATTTAGTTTTAGGATATGACGAAATGGCCGAGGCATTGAACAGGTATTTTGTATCTGTCATCACAGTGGAGGACACTAATAACATGCTAATAATTGATGAAGAGACGAAGGTACTTGAGGACCTTAGAAAAAATCATTATTACGGAAGCAAATGGAGCTAAGGGTAGACAAGTCTGATGGAATGCATCCCAGTGTCATAAATAGATAGTGGGAGAAATAGCAAGTGCACTTGTGGCAATTAGCTAAAATTTGCAAACTCCAGGACAGTCCCAGCAGATTGGAAAACAGCAAATGTGACGCCCCTGTTTAAAAAGGAAGGTGGACAAAATATGAGGAATATAGACCAGTTAACTTTACTTGTGAAATGGGGAAGCTGCTTGAGTGCATTATCAAGGAAGAAATAGCAAGGCATTTCAATATAAATCGTCCCATTGCACAGACGCAGCCTTTGTTTATGAAGAGCAGGTCATGCGTAACAAGTCTTTTGGAAATCTATGAAGACATTACCAGCAAGGTGACAACGCGGCACCAATGGATATGGTGGAAATCGATTTCCAAAAGGTCTTCAATAAGTTGCCACACAAGAGGCTGCTGTATAAGATAAAGGTGCACGGTGTTACGGGTAAAGTATCAGCATGGATAGAGGATTGCGTGACTAACAGGAAGCAAAGTCTGGGTATAAGTGAGTGCTATTCTGGCTGGCAATCAGTGACTAGTAGTGTGCCTCAGGGATCGGTACTGGGGCTGCATTTATTCACAATTTATATCGATCATTTGGAGTTTGGGACTATGTGTATTGTGTCACGGTTTGCAGATGACATGAAGTTGAGTGGCAGGGCAAATCGTGCAGAGGAGTATGAGACTTTGTGGAGGAACATAGAGACTTTGACTGAGTGGGCAAAGGTCTGG
>NW_025148929.1:0-1343 GCF_004010195.1 Chiloscyllium plagiosum | reverse complement strand
TCACAGTGTGTCTCAGAGTGAGTCAGGGAGTGTTACAGTGTGCCTCAGAGAGAGTCAGGTAGAGTCAGAATGTCTCACAGTGTGTCACAGTCTGTCAGAGAGTGTCACAGGGTGTCTCAGTGTGTCAGAGAGAGTCACAGAGTGTCACAGCATGTCTAAGAGTGTGTCACAGAGCATCAGAGAGTGTCACAGTCTGTCTCAGAGCGGGTCAGAGTGTGCCACAGTCTGTCAGAGAGTGTCACAGTGTTCCTCAGAGTGTCAGAGAAAGCCAGAGAATGTCACAATGTGTCATAGTGTGTTAGAGAAGGTTATAGTGTATTTCCAAGTGTGTCAGAGAGAGTCTTAGAGTGTCACAGTGAATCATACTGTGGCTCAGAGAGAGTCAGAGAGTGTCACAGTGTTCCTCAGAGAGTGTCAGAGAAGGTCAGAGAGTGTCACAGTGTGTCATAGTGTGTTAGAGAAGGTTATAGTGTATTTCCAAGTGTGTCAGAGAGAGTCTTAGAGTGTCACAGTGAATCATACTGTGGCTCAGAGAGGGTCAGAGAGTGTCAGCATTTGTCTCAGAGAATGTCACAGTCTGTGAGAGAGTGCTACAGTCTGTCGCAGAGAGGATCACAGTGTGTCACAGAGAGTGACAGAATGAGTCAGAAAGTGTCACAGTGTGTCTCAGAGAGTGTCACCGTGTGTCCCAATCTGTAAGAGAAGGTTACAGTGTATTTCCGAGGTGGTCAGAAAGAGTCAGACATTGTCACGGTGTGTCATACTGTGTCTCAGAGAGTTTCAGAGACGGTCAGCATTTGTCTCCGAGAGGGTCACCGTCTGTGAGGGAGTGTCACAGTGTGTCTCAGAGAGTGACAGAGAAAGTCAGAGAGTGTCACAGTTTGTCACAGTCTGTCAGAGTATCATAGTGTGCCTCAGAGATTGTCAGAGAGAGTCAGAGATTAACACAGTGTGTCACAGCCTGTCAGAAAATGTTACAGTGTGTTTCAGAGAGTGTCAGAGAGTTCAGAGAGCATCACAGTGCATCGTACTGTGCCTCAGAGGGAATCAGAGGGTGTCACAGTCTGTCTCAGAGAGTGTCAGAGATTGTCTCGGAGAGAGTCACAGTCTGTCAGAGAGTTTTACACTGTCTCAGAGAGAGACAAAAAGAGTGAGAGAGTTTCGCAGACTGCCTCAGAGAGTGTCAGAGAGAGTCAGGGAGTGTCACAGTCTGTTTCACAGAGTGTCAGAGACTGTCACACTGTCTCAGAGTATGTCACAGAGTGTCAGAGTGAGTCAATGTGTGTCCCAGAGTCAGTCAGAGAGTGACTCAGTGCATCTCAGAGCGAGTCAGAGAGAATTAG
>NW_025148928.1:0-1343 GCF_004010195.1 Chiloscyllium plagiosum | reverse complement strand
ATTCTATGCATCCTAAGTCTTGCCTAATCGCATTGTAATTACCCTTCCCCCATCAAAAGTATATGCCACAGGCAAGAGTTAGTCCCTTTCCATTGCTAAACTAAATGTAACTGAATCATGGTTACTCTTTCCAAAGTGCTCACCTCCACTAAATCAAACAACTGATCTGGTTCATTACCAAGGACCAGATCCAATGTGGCCTCCCCTCGTCGGCCCTTTGACATACTGTGTCACGAAACCCTCCTGCACACATTGGACAAAAACTGATCCATCTGACATACTAGAGTTATAGCATTTCTAGTCAATGTTGGGGAAGTTAAAGTCCCTTATAATAACCACCCTTTTCCTTTCACTCCTACCCAGAATCGTATTGTCAATCCTCTCCTCCACGTCCCTAGAACTCTGCAGAGGCCTATAAAAATGACTTCCAGCAGTGTGACCTCTCCTCTCCGGTTTCTAACCTCAGCCCATACTACCTCAGTAGGAAAGTCCTCATCAAAAGTTCTTTCAGCCACCGTTATACTGTCCTTGACTAACAAGGCCACACCTCCCCCTCTTTTACCGTCTTCCTTGTTCTTAATGAAAGATCTAAATCCTGGAACCTGCAACATTCATTCCTCATCCTGATCTATCCATGTCTCCAAAATGGCCACAACATCGAACTCCCAGGTACCTATCCATGCTGCAAGCTCACCTACCTTATTTTGGATACTTCTGGCATTGAAGTAGACACACTTCAAACCAGCTTGCTGTCTGCCAGCACATTCCTATGACCGTGAAATCCTGTCCATGCCTTCTCTACTCTCATTCTTCTCTGCACTGGAACTACACCTCCGGTTCCCATCACCCTGTTGAGCTAGTTTAAACCCACCCGGATAGTACCAGGACATTTCCCACCCAGGAGATTCGTACCCCTCTGGTTCAAATGAACACCTGTTTGTAGAGGTCCCTCCTTCCCCAGAATGAGCCCCAATTATCCAAGTACCTGAAACCCTCCCTCCTGAACCATCCTGGCAGCCACATTTTCAGCTGATATCTCTATACCTTGCCTCGCTATCACATGGCACAATTACAAACCAGAGATAACACAACTTTGTTCCAACTCTCAGCTTCCACCCTAGCTCCCTGAAATCCTGCCTTCCATCCCTAACCCTCTTTCTACCTATGTCATTGGTACCTACATGGACCACAACTCGGGGCTGGTCACCTTCGCCCTTCAGGACCCCAAAGACACAATCCAAGACATCATGGACCCTGGCACCTGGGAGGCAACACACCAATCGTGAGTCTCATTCGTTCCCAACAAATCTTCTGAGCCTCTAACTATTGAGTCCCCAATGACT
>NW_025148927.1:0-1343 GCF_004010195.1 Chiloscyllium plagiosum | reverse complement strand
CAACAGCAGCAGGTGGACTGCAGCGTTCAACAAGGCAGTTCACCACGACCTTCTCAAGGGCAACTAGGGACTGGCAATAAATGCTGGGCCCGCCAGTGACACCCGGATTCACGAAATAAATAAATAGAAATTAACAGAGGACGGTTGCTGAGGTGTCACAGGGATCGGTGCTTGGGGCCCAGCTGTTCACAATGCCCTTTAAACATTTGGTTGCTGGAATCAGATACAATATATCCCAGCCTGCTGACAGTACTAACGGATGTGGGATTGTGAGTGGGTGAGGAGGATGTAAAAAAGCACCGAGAAGACTAAGACATGTGGAGTGAATGGGTAAATACGTGACAGATGGAGAACAATGTGGATAGAGGTGACGGTGTGCCCTTTGATGGAAATGATAAATTGGCAGCCTACCATTTGAAAGGGATTGGTTGAAACATGTTGATCTACAAAGGGACGTGTGTTCCTTTTTGTTGTTTCCTTCTGCACAAACGTCTGAGGCCCATGCAGCTCAGTGAGTTCTGTCACCAGAAGTCAATACTGGGCATGGCATTGGCACTCTGACCAGTGTATATACAACCAGCAAGTGGGAAGCTGTAACATTGAAAAGGATCTGGATCTCCTTGTACACCAGTCACTGAAAGCAATATTGCAGGAAAGAAAGCAGTGAGAAAGATAAATGATGTGTTGACCTGCATTTCAGGGGGATGTGAGTCCAGGACAAAAGGTGTCTTACTGCAGCTTTAAGGGCCTTGATGAGACATCATCTCAAACATTGTACAGTGTTGTGTGCAGTTTTGGTCTTCTTACCTAATAAAGGACAAAACTGACATTGAGGGAGTGCAGCGAAGGATGACCAGGGATCATCTTGCATGATAGGCTTGTTGTGGGAACAGAGTTTGGGGTGACTGGGCCAGTATTCAATGGGGTTTCGGTAAATGAGTGGAGATCTCAGTGAAAAATACAAATCTCTGACAGGGTTAGACAGATTGGAAGCAGAGATGATTATTCCCCTGCCTGGGACGTCTAAAGCAAGGGGCAAATCACACTGCATTGAGATGAGAATAACTGGCTGCACTCACTAACTGGTGAAACTGGGGAATTCGCTCGCACCTGGAAACCAAGAAACTGATTATAAGGATTTAGAGAAAATAAAGGGATGATGGGAAAGTAGGAGTACAGTGTGGAAATGAAATGCCAAGCATCATTGCATTGAATTGAGTAGTAAACTCGTTGGAGCAAACGTACGACTGCACTTCCTATTTTATCGTTTCCCAAGGTTATTCACATTAATGGATATGTACATCATGTGAGGGTAAGTGCATTGAGCAGATTTTTTTCCATGA
>NW_025148926.1:0-1343 GCF_004010195.1 Chiloscyllium plagiosum | reverse complement strand
AATGTGAGAATGACAGAACAATGGTGTGTCTAACTACCAGATAGGTGGTTGAAACCTGAAGGATAAAATGTGAGGTAAAATTCACGTGGACTACATCTGAGTTGCAGAGAAAGGAAATATGGCTATGAAAGCAAGTTTTGGCAAACACCTTGTTGAATACCAGCAGTGAAATGGTAAGCTAACTGATTCACCCAGGACAACCTTCTGGACTCTATATTGAGTTCAACACCTTCAGATTGTGAACCCACTCCTGTTCCTCCCCTTTCTTTTAGCTTTACTTGTTGAAATCTCTGTCACTATTTCTACTCTCCCCTCCCCCCAATGGGTTTAACTATTCTGTTTGTCAGTTGGACACACCATTATTCTGCTATTCTCACATTCTGATCACTTTTATAACACAAATGCTGCCCCCTCCCCACTTCACTTCAGTTCTGATGAAGAGTCATCTAGACTCAAAAAGTTGGCTTGCTCTCTCTCCATGGATGCTGCCTGACCCGCTGTTATCTCCAGCATTTGTTGCTTTCAGTAACCATTCCTGAAACATGGAAATATTTGCATACGCAAATAGAGTGACCTAACATCTAGTCATCAGCCTTTTTGTAAAATTGGACATGACTTGAATACAGCAAATGTGAAAACTATCAGAGGGGATCCATCTAAAAATAACCTGAATGTAGATGACTGAAGACCATTCACTGCGCATAGAATCCCTCCAGTGTGAAAACAGGCCATTCAGCCCAACAAATCCACACCAAGCATTCTATCCAGACTCACCTCCCCAACCTAACCTCTATATTTCGCATGGCTAATCCACCTACCTTACACAACTTTGGACTGTGGGAGGAGACTGGACCACCCAAAAAAACCCCACACAGACACGGAGAGAATGTGCAAACTCCACACAGTCAAACCCAGGGCCCTGATGCTGTAAGGCAGCAGTGCTAACCACTGAGCCATCATGCCACACCATTATCTCAACACTCTCTTAACCTTCATAGTTACTTCCAGCACCTCTCACTCTTAATCATCCCAACTCCTCCTTGTCATACCCAAAAGATGCTCTGGCAATGCAGTGGCCTGACATCTCAACCTTTTTGTCAGTATCTGTAGATACTGGTGTCATGAGGTTCAGATATACCTCAGGGCTACCTGTTCCAGTGCAGGGATTCAGCCCAGGCCTACTTTGTATCACCCATGTAAGGCAATTTCTAGATGGTTGAATGCATTAATATGCACTCAGATTTATGTACTGGGTCACGTTGCAGTCAAACATTGTCTGAGGAGCAGGAAAATCGATGTTTGTTGGGCAAAAACCCTTCATGATGAAGGGCTTTTGCCCGAAA
>NW_025148925.1:0-1343 GCF_004010195.1 Chiloscyllium plagiosum | reverse complement strand
GTGCAGTGTGTAGTGTATGGAATCTTAGTGCAGTGTATAGTATATAGAATGCACAGTACAGTGTGTAGTGTTTAGACTGAACAGTGCAGTGTGTAGTGTATGGAATGCACAGTGCAGTGTTCACTGTATGGAATGCACAGTGCAGTGTGTAGTGTATGGAATGCACAATGCAGTATTCACTGTATGGAATGCACAGGGCAGTGTGTAGTGTATGGAATGCACAATGCAGTGTTCACTGTATGGAATGCACAGTGCAGTGTGTAGTGTATAGAATGCACAGTGAAGTGTGTAGTATATGGATGCACAGTGCAATGTACAGTGTTTGGAACTCACAGTGCAGTGTGTAGTGTATGGAATGCACAGTGAAGTGTGTAGTGTATGGAATCTCAGTGCAATGTACAGTGTTTGGAACTCACAGTGCAGTGTGTAGTGTATGGAATGCACAATACAGTGTGTAGTGTATGGAATGCACAATACAGTGTGTAGTGTATGGAATCTCAGTGCAGTGTATAGTGTATGGAATCTCAGTGCAGTGTATAATGCATGGAATACACAGTACTGTGTACAGTGTATGGAATGAACTGTGCAGTGTGTAGTGTGTGGAATGAACAGTTCAGTGTATAGTGTGCAGAATACACAGCGCTGTGTGTAGCGTATGGAATGCAGAGTGCAGTGTATTGTGTATGGACTCTCAGTGCAGTGTGTAGTGTATAAAATGCACAGTGCAGTGTGTAGTGTATGGAATGCACAGTGCAGTGTGTAGTGTGTAGAATGCACAGGGCAGTGTACAGTGTATGGAATGAACAGTGCAGTGTGTAATGTATGGAATGCACAAGGCAGTGTATAGTGTAAAGAAAGCACGGTGTAGTGTATACAATCTCAGTACAGTGTGTAGTGTATGGAATCTCAGTGCAGTGTGTAGTGTATGGAATGAACAGTGCAGTGTGTAGTGTATGGAATCTCAGTGCAGTGTATAGTGTATAGAAAGTACAGTGCTGTGTGTAGTGTATGGAATGCACAGTGCAGTGTACAGTGTATGGAATGCACAGTGCAGTGTGTAATGTATGGAATGCACAAGGCAGTGTATAGTGTAAAGAAAGCACTGTGTAGTGTATACAATCTCAGTACAGTGTGTAGTGTATGGAATCTCAGTGCAGTGTACAGTGTACAGAATGCACAGTGCAGTGTGTAGTGTATGGAATGAACAGTACAGTGTGTAGTGTATGGAATGAACAGTGCAGTGTTTAGTGTACAGAATGCACCGTGTAGCATACAGTTTATGGAATGCACAGTGCAGTGTGTAATGTATGGAATGCACAGTGCAGTGTGTAGTGTATAGAATG
>NW_025148924.1:0-1343 GCF_004010195.1 Chiloscyllium plagiosum | reverse complement strand
TTCAGAGTACCATGCACCTGAACTCCAAGGTCCCTCTGCTCCACTAAACTCCTGAAGGCCCAATCATTCACCATAACACTCCAACCTTGACTCAACTTTCTAAAATGCAAGAACTTACACCGATCTGTATTAAACTGAATTTTCCATTTCTCAGTCCACTTCTACAGCTGATCAAGGTACTGCTGAAATTTCTGAAATTCCTAATAACCTTCCTCACTCTCCATGATGCTGCCTATTTTAGTGTCGTCATCAAACTTACAAATCATGCCTGTGCATTCTCATCTGGATCATAGATGTATGTAGTAGGTAAATTATTATATATATATATATATATATATATATATATATATATATATATATGTGTATTATATGCATCTATGATGTGTATGAGAGCGTATATATATTATATTATGTATTATACACCACACACACACACACACACACACACACACACACACACACACATATATATGGAAAGAAACAATGTTCCCAGCACCAACCCCTGAGGTATTTCACTATTCACAGGTCTCCAGTCCGACAAGCATCCTTCCTACATTATCCTCTGCTTCCTACCACCAAGCTAATTGTGTATCTAATTTACCAGCTCCCCCTGGATTCCAGGCGATCAAACATTCCAGAGTAGCTGATCTTCTGTAACCTTATCAAACGCCTTACTGAAATCCATATAGGCTATGTTTACCATTCTGCCCTCATCACTGTTCCTCGTCACTTCATCAAAGTACTGTAACAAGGTTGAGAGCCATGATCTCTCTTGCACAAAATCATGCTGACTGCTGCCAATCAAACCCTGTATTTCAAGTGCATGTACAGAGGAACCACGATTGTCCAAGTATCAATTATCCGAAATTTGGATTATCCGAAGGGGACCTCAAGGTCCCGAAAGAAACATTATGTCTTTCAACCCTGATTGCGTCTTTTCTTTGTAGGTACAATGATTAAAAAAAAAACTTGTCTTACTAAAATACTGCCAAGAACAGTCCAGGCACCGTCTCCAAAAGACTGAGCTCCCGCCTTCTCTCTCTCTCTCACCCCACACTTTCCCTGGAGTTCGACACTGGGGTTTACCCTAAACCCCCCTCCCCAGATAACTGGGCCAACATTGTCCTGTACATAGCAAAGGTGGATCTTGTCAAAACGTGTGTGTGTTTGTGTGTGTGTGTGTATGTGTGTGTGTGTGTGTGCTATTTGAAGACTTACCCCACAAAGTCAGCAGCAGCTGTCGTGTTGGTGTACAGTCTGGCTGCCCTGGGGAAGCTGGTTGGGGATACTGGTTTGGGGCTAGAGGGCTAGGGGCGGATGGGGGCAAGGATGGGAGTCCGAAG
>NW_025148923.1:0-1343 GCF_004010195.1 Chiloscyllium plagiosum | reverse complement strand
TGTTACTGCCTTTTCAGTTTTGATTCTGTTCCACATTAAGAGCTATTAGTTTTTGGATTCGCTGGAGAGCAAAGTGGGTGATGCGATATTTTTCTTCAGCCAAAATCTTTGACGGTGAACTTGGGATATTGTCAAGAAGAATGGTCATTGGCAGCAAATATCCGGAAAACCTTCATCTCTGGATCGGTTGGGCCCATCCACCCTCCAAACAAAATAGCCAAACTCGCTGGTTGGCTAACAAACATCATGCGTTTTTTGCAAATGGTGTATTCAAACCGTTGCCGGTGGCTGGAGCATCTCAGAGTTGTCGAGCATGGAAACAAATCCCGCGATCCAACGTGCCCTTGTTGAACAGATAACCGAAATTAATCCATACATATCTGCCAATATTTGTGCCTTATCTCCCCTAGGTCTTCCTGTCGAGACACCCATTCAGATGCCTTTGAAATGTTGTGAGTGCACCCACCTCTGCCGCTAAATGTGGCAATTCATTCTACACACACAGAAGTTCTGTGTGAAAAACATGTGTCCATCACATCCCTTTTAAATTTTTCCTCTCTCACATTAAACTTATGCTATGTAGATTTGAACTCGCGTGTCTTGTGAAAAAGTGCTTCCTGACTATTTCCTCTGTCTGTCTTCTTTTTATTTTATCAGCTTCTGTGAGGGCATCTCTCAGCCCTGAAGCTCCTGGGAATCTGACGAAGCCTATTCAGTTTCGTTCTCATGTCCAAGCAGTGCAAACCTTGCAAATTCTTGTAAAGGTTTTCTAAACTTGCAAGAAGTGTGTCCAGCTGCAGCACTTGATTGACCGCGTGACCACTTTGGAGCTGCAGTGGACTCACTGTGGAGCATCAGCAATTCTGAGGAGTTATGTTGCCTCCCAGGTGCTCAGGTCAGGGATGTCACCCATCGGCTGAAGAAGATTCGGAAAGGGGATCGTGTACAGCCAGTTGTCTTGGTGCATACAGGCACCAATGAAAAAAAAAACGAGATGAGGACCTGCAGGGAGAATTCAGGGAGCCAGGAGAGAAATTAAAGAGGAGGAACTCAAAGGTAGTAATCTCGGGATTACTGCCGGTGCCACGTGACTGGCAGCGTAGAAACGAATAAAAAAATGCACGATGAACACGCGACTTGAGGAATGGTGCTGTAGGGCGGGTTTCAGATTTGTTGGACTTTCCGAGCAGTTCTGGCGAAGGTGGGAGTATAAGAAAATTGACGATCTACATCTGAACCAGACGGGAACGAATGTCCTTTCGGGAGTTTTTGCTACTTCTGTTGGAGACGTTTAATAGTAATGTGGCAGAGGGCTGGGAACCACAAGAGAAAACAAGTCGGCA
>NW_025148922.1:0-1343 GCF_004010195.1 Chiloscyllium plagiosum | reverse complement strand
ACAGAGTCATGATGGGTTTAAATTCATTGCAGAAAAACAGAGTGGGGATGGGTTCATGGGCCGTTTCTCGGGAAGAGAGTGGAGATGGATTCACAAAATATTGCTAGGAGAAAAAAAATAAAGTTTGGGTCACAAGGCTTTGCTGACGGAACCGTGTGTGGATGCGTTTTGAGGCCACTGCGAAGAGAACAGACTGAGGATGAGTTAGAAAGTGTCTGCCAGTATGCCCGCTGATGATGGGTCCTCAGGCCGCTCCAAGTTGATACCAGCAGGGTTAGATTCACAGGTCGTTGCTCCGAGAAAAGTCTGGGGTGGTTTCACAGGCCATTGCAACTGTAAGAGAGTGGGGACGACTTCCCAGGCTGGTGCTAGGATGACAGAGTGGCAATTGGTTCTCAGGCCATTGTTTGCAGAACAGAATCGTGATAGGTTCACAGGCTATAGCTTAGAGTCGAGTGTGGTGATGGACTCACAGGCCCTTTGGAGGAGATCTAAATGTGGTTGCTTTCACAGGCTGTTGCTGGCAGTACAGAATATAGATACATTGAAAAGCAGTTGGATCTTAAGTTTCATAGTGTGAGTCCAAATCTGCTGGGAGACACTGTTGGAACTCTGCATCACCAGATTTTACTTGCAATATGTGAGGGAGAGTTTTTTCAATTTCATAGTTTCCAATGAGAATCCGAAATGCGGGATGGTTTAAGCTTAAGTTTATTGCAAGTTTAGAATTGGTCTCGAGTCGTTTCTCCAGAGTGAGCAATCCATTGGTGTTCCACACTTCTCCCACTCTCTCCCCGCCCCAATTCCAGCTCAGGGTGTAGGGGAAGGGAGAGCATTGTGAAAGGCTTTTCACTTCAATCCCCTCCTCTCTTTGAGAAAGGAGGTCATTGACGCCTACACTTTACAGAAGTGGAGAAACAGTTTGGATGCAGGGAAGACGTTACCCTCTGTTTGGGATGTCTTGTATAGGTAGCATGAGAGAAGGGGTGATGCCGTTGAGAAAATACAATATAAAAAACAAAGAACTGCTGGTGCTGAAAATCTGAAACAACAAAAAAAAAGTTGGTCAAACTACGTGGCATGTTTCGTTAAAAGGCTGTGTTAATTTGTCTAGTCCATGGACCCTTCCCTGTTAACTCAGAGGGAGATCAGTCATAGAGTATTAATTATACAGCAAGGACACTGACCAATCGATTTAACTCAACTACATCGACCTGTTGGGGTGTAATGACCAAATGATTCAATTAACACCCAGATGTTCACTTCCAGTTTCAAAGATTTTAGTGCAATTACACCTGTGGGAAGAAACTCTCTACGAATCCAGGGAGGTGTCCTTTAACAAA
>NW_025148921.1:0-1343 GCF_004010195.1 Chiloscyllium plagiosum | reverse complement strand
ACAGTGCCTGAGAGTGTGGGATATGTGGGAATACACCAGGGTTTAGTGTATGGAATTCGGTGCCTTTGAGTGTGGGATAGGCCGGATTAATCCAGGCATTAAATTCTGGAATACAGTGCCTGAGAGTTTGGGGAGGTCGGGTCATTCCAGGGGACAGGGTCTGGAACACAGTGCCTGAGAGTGTGAGATAGGCCAGGTTAATCCAGGGGTTAGGGTCTGGAACGCAGTACCCATGAGTGTCGGTAAGGCCGCGTTAATCCAGTGGTTATGGTCTGGATCATAGTGCCTGAGAGTGCAGGGTAGGACTCTGTAATATAGAGGTTAGGGTTTGGAGCACCGTGCCTGAGAGAGTGGGATAGGCTGGTTTAATCCGGGGTTAGGGTGTGGAAGACAGAGTCTGAGAGTGATGGATTGGTCGGATTAATCCAGGGGTTAGTGTCTGGAACACAGTGAGTGAGAGTGTGGGATAGGCCGGATTAATCCAGGGGTTAGGGTCTGTAAAACAGCGCCTGAGAATGTGGGATAGGCCAGATTCATCCAGTGATTATGTCTGGAACACAGTGTCTCAGAGTGTGGGGAGGCAGATTAATCCAGGGCTTAGGCTCTGGAACACAGTGCCTGAGAGTGTGGGGGAGGCTGGATAAATCCAGGGGTTAGGGTCTGGAACACAGTGCCTGAGCGTGTGGGATAGGCCGGATTCATCCATGGGTTAGACTCTGGAACACAGTGCCTGAGAGTGCGGGGTAGGCTGGATAAATCCAGGGTTTAGGGTCTGGAACACAGAGTCTGAGCGTGTGGGATTGGCTGAATTAATCCAGGCTTTAGGGTCTGTAAAACAGTGTCTGAAGGTGTGAGTTTGGCTGGATTAATCCAGGGGTTAGGGTCTGGAACACCGTGCCTGAGAGTGTGGGATTGGCCGGATTAATCAAGGGGTTAGCCTCTGGAACACAGTGCCTGAGAGTGTGGGGTAGGCTGGATAAATCCAGGGGTTAGGGTCTGGAACACAGTGCTTGAGCGTGTGGGATAGGCCGGATTAATCCACGGGTTAGACTCTGGAACACAGTGCCTGAGAGTGTGGGTTTGGCCGGATTAATCCAGGGGTTAGGGTCTGGAACAAAGTGCCTGAGAGTGTGGGAAAGGCCGGATTAATCCAGGGGATAGGGTCTGGAACACAATGCCTGAGAATGTGGGGAGGCCGAGTCAATCCAGGGATGAGGGACTGGATCACAGTGCCTGAGAGTGTGGGATAGGCTGGAGTAATCCTGGGGTTAGGGTCTGGAACACAGTGCCTGAGAGTGTGAAATAGGCCGGGTCAATCCGGGATTATTGTCAGGAATACAGTG
>NW_025148920.1:0-1343 GCF_004010195.1 Chiloscyllium plagiosum | reverse complement strand
ATGACCCATGTCTGGGTATGGTAGCATAGTGGGCTACTATGGCTCTGAACCAGAACTCTGGATTTGATTTTAATTCCTGAACGCGTGTGGTAGTGTTCCTTGCTCTGGACTAGTAGGACTGGATTCAAGTCCGACCTGTTGCAGAGGTTTGTCACAGCATGTCAGAACAGGCTGATGAACAAACACACAGGAGAATAATGTTACAGCTTTATGGGAATTGCCCAGTGATGCTAGTGTCCCTACCTCCGGGCACAAAGGTCTCGGTGTAAATCCCACAGAAGTGTCTCATGATACATCTGAACAAACTGATTAAACTAGTTGTAGAATTGTGACTTGATGGAGAAAGAAGTGTCAGAATTGAATTTCAGAATTTAGACCCGGAATGACTGAAAGCACAGCTATTCGTGTTGATTGGAGTCACATCTTGCAGCAGTAGAGGTTTATAAAATCAGAATGGTCATGGATAGGATGAGTAGTTAGGGATTTCCCCCAGGTTAGGGGCATTCAAAACTAGAGGGCATTGGATGAAAGTGAGATGGGAAAGGCTTTGAAGAGGCCTAAAAGGAACCTTTTCACGCGGAGGGTGGTGTGTGTATGTAATGAACTGCCAGAGGAAGTGGTGGACCCTGGTACAACTGCAGCATTTACAAGGCATCTGGGTACTGACAGGTCTGCCGAGCGTTACCAGCAATTTCTGTTTTTCTTTTAAAAATTCTTTTAAAATTCTTTTAACACAAGTATTCTAAATACATTAAATATTTTATTTTATATGCATGGGGCATATAAACATATTTTCAAATTGACCAAGACTATTTTCTGCTAAGGGTATGGCTCTGTGCGAGCTGGCAACAATGATGCATCGACATGGAACAGGGAATGTGATGGAGACATAGTTTGGACATTTTACAAGGAGACCTCACATGATCCAGTTTGGGAGAGGATGACCTTATTGTGTGATTCAACTCAGAGAGGGAGACAATGTAATCTTCCTGAGAAGGAATGGCCTGTTACACACTCTCTCTCCCTCATTATTCCTCATCTCAGCAATGTGTGTGAGCTAAAAAAAAACACCTATACGGTCATCATTACCATTCTCATTTTTAAAGAATTCATGCAGTGTGGAAACAGGCCCTTCGGCCCAACAAGTCCATACCAATCTTCCAAACAGTAACCTTGCCAGGCCCGTTCCCTGAGATTTACTTCTGACTAATGCACCTAACTTAGAAATCTGAATACGTCAGACAACTGAGCATGACCAATCCACCGAATGTACACAGTTTGAGCTGTGGGAGCGAACTGGAGCACCTATAAGAAGCTCACACAGTCAAAGGGAGAATGTACAA
>NW_025148919.1:0-1343 GCF_004010195.1 Chiloscyllium plagiosum | reverse complement strand
GTCCAAAAATGAGACAGACAGTCGAGAGTAGTCAATGGTGAGTTAGATGGTCGGATGAAACTTTTTGATGTCACTGTGTAGTTTTATCAGTGACTCCTCGCCATGGGTCCAGAGGAAGAAAATGTCATCAATGTACCTGGCATACAATGTTGGTTGGAGAACCTGCATAGAGAAGAAGTCTTGTTCGAACCTGTGCATAAAAATGTTGGCATATTGGGGTGCAAATTTGGTCCGCATGACTGTTCCCTGTGTTTGGTGAAGAATTGGTTGTCAAAGGTGAAGACGTTATGATCGAGGATAAAGCGGATGAGTTGTAGGATGGTGTTTGGAGACTGGCAGTTGTTGGTGTTGAGTACTGACGCTGTTGCCGCGATGCCATCATTGTGGGGAATGCTGGTGCTGAGTGCGGAAACGTCCACTGTGACGAGGAATGTTCCTGGTTCGACTGGTCCGTGAGTGCTGAGTTTCTGTAAGAAATCCGTAGTGTCGCGACAGAAACTGGGGATCCCCGGTACAATAGGTTTCAAGATGCCTTCCACATAGCCGGACAGATTCTCACACAGGGTCCCATTGCCCGACACGATGGGACGTCCCGGTGTGTTGGTTTTGTGTACCTTTGGAAGGCAGTAGAAGTCGCCTACACGAGAAGTACGTGGGATGAGGATGCGTAGGAAACTCTGAAGGACTGGATTCAAAGTTCTGATCAGTGTGTTTTATTCCCGGGTATGTTCTTTGGTCGGATCAGTTGGCAGTTGCCTGTCGTGTTCCTGGTTGTTCAGTTGTCGGTACACCTCCTTGCAGTAATCTGTTCTATTCTGAATGACAATGGCTCCTCCTTTATCTGCTGGTTTGATGACAATATTGTCATTGGTTTTGAGTGCCTGGATGGCATTGCGTTGTGAACGGGTGATGTTTTGCTCTACCTTGTGGGTACGGCTGATGAATCTGGCATTTATATATTTCCTGACAGTTTGAGCATACATGTCAAGTCCAGGGCAGCGGCGCTCCGATGGGGTCCATGTTGACACCTTCTTTGGTCGCTCCTCTACAGATCCCTGTGATGACTGTTCTAGTTCATCAGTGGACTCAATGAGATCACTGCCGGCCTCTTGAAAGAATTCATGGAGTCTCATTCGTCTGATGAACTCCTCTGTGTCTGCTTCCAGAACCAACAGTTCCATTTTGGTCGTGGGGCAGAACTTGAGATCCCTACTCAGGACTTCAATCTCTTCCGGTCGAAGGATGTGGTCCGATAAGTTGACTTCCCCGCAGTGATAATGTTGTCTACTGTGGTTCCAGGGCGGGCTTTGTATTACTGGTAAGAATGCCAAGCTTCTCCAGTT
>NW_025148918.1:0-1343 GCF_004010195.1 Chiloscyllium plagiosum | reverse complement strand
CGAGCACCCGAGCTACAAATCTTCGCACAAACTGAGTAAAATATTTCATTCCCAAATGAAAATGTTTACACTTGCTCCATGGTTCTCCATTTCCATCCGTACTCTCAATCTCACTGAGTTCTGGTCACTGTCACTGAAATGCTCCCCCATTGATAGCCCTTCCAGCTGCCCATATTCATTCCCTAAACAATGGTCCAAAACTATCCTTTCTCTTTCACCATCACCCTCTGAGGGGCAATTAGGGATGGGCAATGAATGCTGGACCTGGCAGAGACTCTCATATCCCAAGAAACAATTTAAACAATACCTGTTCTTTTGTCGGGGTTTATTCTGTATTGACTACAAATGTTCAATAAGATTGTATTGCCAGTGAATATACTGAGAGTAAAAATCCATTTGTTTGTCAGGGATTAAAATTGTTTCTCTTGTCTTTCAGGCCATGAGAACTCTCAGCTCAAGCTGACTCTGCTGCCCACCTCCCCGGAGCAGGTCAATGTCAAGGGCACTGCCAACCTGGTGTGCCTTACCAATCACTTCTATCCCGATGAGCTGGAGGTGCAGTGGAAGAAGGATGGTGCAGTCATTTCGGACGGGGTTCAGACTAGCAACTACCTGCGAACTTCGGACAGCACCTACAGTGTCAGCAGCCTACTGACCCTCTCTGGGTCTGACTGGGCGTCCAACGCTCGCTTCTCCTGTGCCCTCACCCACGTGACCCTCAGAAAGAGCATCAGGAGATCAGAATGTGTGTAGAGTGTTGGAGACAGTCCACAGAGGAGACGCAACTTTAAATGGAACAGGGCTGAGCTGGCAGGACAAAGGTCATTGTTAGCACTGAATTTAAACTCTCTTCCTTCTCAGGACTGCTCAGAGGTACGTCTGAGGTTTGGATGTTGAAGTAGGTCACTGCGACAATGTCAAGAGACTTTAAGCTATGTCAAACCTCATGCTATCCTTCTCCGGGGAGTGTTTGATGGGGAAGTGTTGACTGTATGCCGAGTAAAATCTCTTGAAGTTGCTGAAGACTGTCAGCTGTACAAAACAATGTGAACCTCAGAAGTCTCTGCTTCAGTAAACCAGATCGTTTGGGCGGCATGGTGACATAGTGGTTAGCACTGCTGCCTCACAGTGCCAGAGACCCGGGTTCAATTCCTGCCTCAGGCAACTGACTGTGTGGAGTTTGCACATTCTCCCCGTGTCTGTGTGGGTTACCTCTGGGTGCTCCGGTTTCCTCCCATAGTCCAAAAATGTGCAGGTTAGGTGAATTGGCCACGCTAAATTGCCTCTAGTGTTAGGTGTAGGGGAATGTGTCTGGGTGGGTGCGCTTCGGCGGGTTGATGTGG
>NW_025148917.1:0-1343 GCF_004010195.1 Chiloscyllium plagiosum | reverse complement strand
AGATACAAACACATGCAGACACACGCACACACACAAACAGATATAAACACATGCAGACACATACACACATACAGAGATAATGCATGCAAACACTTACATACAGATATAAATACATGCAGGCACACACACATACAGATATAAACACATGCAGACACACTCACATACAGATATAAACACATGCAGACACACGCGCACACATACAGGTAAAAACACACGTAGACACACACATACATACCGTTATAAACACCTGCAGACACACATATACACATATAGACATGCAGACACGCGCACACATACAGTTATAAACACATGCAGACACACACACATACAGATATAAACACATACAAACAGTCACATACAGATATAAATACATGCAGACACACACACATACAGATATAAACACATGCAGGCACACACATATACAGATATAAACACCTGCAGACACATACATACATGTATAAACGCATGCATACACGCTCACACATACAGCTATAAACACATGGAGACACGCACACACATACAAATATAAACACATGCAGACACACACACATACAGGTATAAATGCATGCAGGCACGCGCACATGCAGCTATAAACACATGCAAACACACACACATACAAATATAAACACATGCAGACACGCGCACACATACCGTTATAAACACATGCAGACACACACACATGCAGGTATAAATGCATGCAGGCACGTGCACATGCAGCTATAAACATATGCAAACACACACACACACACATACAGATATAAACACATGCAAACAGACACACACACATACAGTTATAAACACATGCAGACACGCGCACACATAGGGATATCAACACAGACACGCACAATTACAGATATAAACACATGCAGACACACACACATACAGATATAAAAACATGCAGACATGCACACATACAGATATAAACACATGCAGACACATGCACATACATACAGATATAAACACATGCAGAACACATGCACACCTACAGATAAAACACATGCAGACACACGCACACAAATAACGTTATAAACACATACAGATATGCACACTCATTAAGATAAAACACATGCAGACACAGGCACACACATACAGGTATAAACACACGTAGACACACTCATACATACAGTTATAAACACCTGCAGACACACATATACACATATAGACATGCAGACACGCGCACACATACAGCTATAAACACATGCAGGCACACACACACACAGATATAAACACATGCAGACACATACATACAGGTATAAACGCATGCAGACACGCTCACACATACAGCTATAAGCACATGCAGACACACACAAATACAGGTATAAATGCATGCAGGCACGCGCACA
>NW_025148916.1:0-1343 GCF_004010195.1 Chiloscyllium plagiosum | reverse complement strand
GATGGACGAGACATCCTGTAGTTGGGAAGTCTACTGAGTCAGGAACTTCCTGATTACCTGCAGGACACAAAGAAATAGACAGGTTGGGAAATTAGACTGATGTAGTGAGGATTACACATGGAGTAAAGCAGAGATCTGGAAAATCCCAGGCTCCATCCCTGGTGTGCTGCTGCGTCCCTCTGGAGTGGAGAATTCTGTTGCCTCAGGATCTGGAGTAGCTATGGAGTAGCAATAAGCTCTAATTGCATTGACAGAGGCAGCAATTAGATCCACACAGTGAGGGATACCACATGGAGAGAGATACGTGTGATATCACCAGAGTGCTGGAAGGTATCAGGCTCAAACAATCATGTCAGAAGACCTCAGAATCAATCAATTGTGTGGGAAGAAGGAGGTTCTGCTTCATGATGGTATAACTGGTCAGAAATGAGCAACCAGTGAGCAGGCGAAGTGATGGCCTAGTGGTACTATTGCTAGAGCATGTATCCAAAACCTCAGCTAATATTCAGGGGAGACATGTTTGAATCCCACCATCAGAAATGGGGGAATTTGAAAACAATACTTTTAAAGATAATAATTAATAATCCATAAATAAATATGAGACAATTGCTGATGTACAAAAAATACAAACACTTGTTATTTCGAGAAGGACATCTGCCTCACGTGGTCTGCACAAAATACCCACAGCAAAGTGTTTGTCTCTCAATGACCCTCTGGAATGGCAGAGCAAGTTACTCAGTTCAAGGGCAGCTGGGGCTGGGCAAGAAAGGCTAGTCAGACAGAGATACCAACATCCCATGAGTTAATAAAAACAATCCCGTTGCACTGGGCCCCACTGGAACCGTGCTGGGACCAGTGTCCAGGCCAATCATGTCGGTAGGTTTATGGACAGGACTGTAAACTGACAGAGCGGATGCAGGGACAGGGTTCAGGTGAAAGCAGCTTTCCAAATCCAAATAGAAAAGGTGAAGCATCGGGACCACATGGGAATGTGGCTGAAGACAAACAGAAAGGAACAGGATGGGAAAAAGTTTAGTTAAAACAGTACATCAGTGAATCGGTTTGTGACAGGAAATTGTGGGAAAGAGTAAGTTATATTTTGTTTGGAATGGACAAAGTCTCTGCAATCGGGTAGATGGATTTGTGACACAGAGATAAAAGGGATTTAGACACCAGTGAGACATGGTTCCAGGGTGAACAAAAGGTGGAACATAAATATTCAATGATTCACAACCTTGTGCAAACTCAGGCAAAATGGGCAACGCTAACAATAATGGATAACAAAGGCATGACAGGGAAAGCATTTGGCATCGGATCATGAAGTAGAGTCAGTCTGAATGTAA
>NW_025148915.1:0-1343 GCF_004010195.1 Chiloscyllium plagiosum | reverse complement strand
TAAATTGAGTGAATGCTTCTACACCTTTGTTATGGCTCTTAATCCTCATGTTCATGGGGCACCAATTTAGAGGCAGCACTGTAGCTCAGTGGTTAGCACTGCTGCCTCACAGCATCACGGTCACAGGTTCGATTCCAGCCTTGGGCGACTGTCTGTGTCGAGTTTGCACATTCTCCCCGTGTCTGCGTGGGTTTGATCCGGATTTCTCCCACTGTCCAAAGTTGTGCAGGCCAGGTGAATTGGCCGTGGTAAATTGCCCATAGTGTTGTGCCTTTAGTCAGAGGGAAATGGGTCTGGGTGGGTTACCCCTTTGGAGGGCCGGTGTGGACTGGTTGGGCCGAAGGGCCTGTTTCCACACTGTAGGGAATCGAATCTAATAAAGAAATGAGGAACCGTTTCCATGGTTACATTGCATCACCTTCTTATTACTTAATGGATAGGGTTGACCTTGTGGGATATGAGTTGGTTTTAAGTAGAAAAGTGTTGATGACCTTCAATGTCTTTGTATGTAACCATGATCTAGGCCAATTATTAGGCAATCATTTTTCAAGTATTGGATGCCAGCCCCTTGAGTGGACAACACCATCCACTTCTCGACCTCTAATTCCCTCCATTTATCATAATTTTTACTAATGGTCTCCTCTATCTCTTCACAATTATTTCTAAGCTGCGTAGTCCCGGATCCACCTGACTGGGTACTAATTCGAGGATTCCCTAATTCTTTCCGATATTTCAGATTCATTACATCGGAGTGACGTATCTTGTCAGAGGATCTTGTAAACGCCTCGTACTTTCGTATTACTGCGATTGGAATTCAAATTGCTAACTTATTTAGTCCGAGTCCACCACATCTATTACGGGCATGTAAAAAGCCATCTGTAATCGACTGGCAGATGGAAACTCTCTTTAATAAAACCATGAATTATCATATCTAATCTGGAAAGATAATTTTGTGAAGCTACTAAAGGTTAAATAGTTGTATCATCTGGGGATAAAATGTTTGAAACAGGTGCAGAAAGCAGAGTTATTTAAGTCAGGATCTTTTTAAATTCCTTACCCGATGTCTGAATACCCCTTCCTGATTGGCCATGTCTATACTCGGCCATGGACCTATTTCAGCTCCAAGATACTTGCCCACATTTCCGGGCTCGATGAACTTTAATATATTAGAGTCCAATTAATCCTATTATAAACATGTTATTTTTACAAATAAAATGTAACCCTTTAGTTTTCCTGATGTTTACGTCCAGTTCTGTAATCGCTCAGAATTTCTGCTCTATTTTAAGGTTAAATGCCATACCCTCCTACGTACCACTTACTAATGCAATGATAGTTGTCCCCAA
>NW_025148914.1:0-1343 GCF_004010195.1 Chiloscyllium plagiosum | reverse complement strand
TCCCCTATCCCTGGGTGATTTATTCCCTATCCCGGGGTGATTTTTCCCCTATCCCTGGGTGATTTATCCCCTATCCCTGGGTGATTTATTCCCTATCCCAGAGAGATTTAATCCCTATCCCTGGGTGATTTATTCCCTATCCCTGGGTGATTTATTCCCTACCCTGGATTATTTATCCCCTATCCCAGTGAGATTTAATCCCTATCCCTGAGTGAGTTATTCCCTATCCCTGGGTGATTTATTCCCTACCCCTGGGTTATTTATTCCCTATCCCTGGGTGATTTATCCCCTATCCCTGGGTGAATTATTCCCTGTCCCTGGGTGATTTATTCCCTATGCCTGGGTGAATTATTCCCTGTCCCTGGGTGATTTATTCCCTATCCCCTGGGTGATTTATTCCCTATCCCGGTGTGATTTATTCCCTATCCCTGGGTGGTTTATTCCCTATCCCTGGGTGAATTATTCCCTGTCCCTGGGTGATTTATCCCCTATCCCTGGGTGATTTATCCCCCATTCCCTGGGTGATTTATTCCCTGTCCCTGGGTGAATTATTCCCTGTCCCTGGGTGATTTATTCCCTATCCCCGGGGTGATTTATTCCCTATCCCTGGGTGATTTATTCCCTATCCCGGGGTGAATTATTCCCCGTCCCTGGGTGTTTTATTCCCTATCCCGGGGTGAATTATTCCCTGTCCCTGGGTGATTTATCCCCTCCCCCTGGGTGATTTATCCCCCATTCCCTGGGTGATTTATTCCCTCTCCCTGGGTGATTTATTCCCTATCCCAGGCTGATTTATTCCCTATCCCTGGGTGATTTATTCCCTATCCCTGGGTGATTTATTCCCTGTCCCTGGGTGATTTATTCCTTATCCCCTGGGTGATTTATTCCCTCTCCCTGGGTGATTTATTCCTTATCCCGGGGTGAATTATTCCCTGTCCCTGTGTGATTTATCCCCCATTCCCTGGGTGATTTATCCCCTATCCCTGGGTGATTTATTCCCTGTCCCTGGGTGATTTATTCCCTATCGCCTGGGTGATTTATTCCCCATCCCTTGGGTGATTTATTCCCCATCCCTGGGTGATTTATTCCCTATCCCAGGCTGATTTATTCCCTGTCCCCTGGGTAATTTATCCCCCATTCCCTGGGTGATTTATTCCCTGTCTCTGGGTGATTTACTCCCTATCGCTGAGTGATTAATTCCTATCCCAGGGAGATTTATTCCCTATCCCTGAGTGACTTATCCCCTATTCCTGGGTGATTATCCATGTTATTTACCCCTATTGCCAGGTTATTTACCCCTCCCCCGGGTATTTACCCTTATCCCCAGGTTATTTACCCCTCTC
>NW_025148913.1:0-1343 GCF_004010195.1 Chiloscyllium plagiosum | reverse complement strand
AGGGCAGAGATAGATTTGTTTGGCAACATTCTACAATGATTCTTGTGATGCAATCAATGTTACCAGAACTCTGCACATTTGTACGCAGGGCAGTATTTAACTGTGTGAGAAATGGTCGTCATTTTTACTGACAAAATTGGAAAAAAAATTAAGTTAATTTTATCGATAAAAATGTTTTTTGGGATCAATGGAAGAGCCCTGTAGAAGAGGGAATGTTAGCCAAAACTGAGAACTGCAGAAGCTTTGCCTGAAACGTCGATTTTACTGCTCCTCGGATACTGCGTTACCTGCTGTGCTTTTCCAGCACCATTCTAATCGAGAGAGAATGTTGTCAGCGGAGCAGGTTCACTCTGAATGAAGTATCTTTGGAGTGTCTACCGGGTAGTTGGGAATGGACAGAAGAGCACGAGTGGGTGATGTATTCTGGAAAGCATGCTCCATTATTAAAGTTGACTGTGGGCACTCGAACACATCTAAGCCTTGTACAGGCACAACCATATAAAATTTCAGACGGCTGTTAATTAGAAAACGAACAAACACACTCAAAGACCAAATATCCACGGCTCACTGTAATGGAGAATTGCAAAACCTCTTAGGGCTTAGACTAAAATTAAGTAGTCCTCATCGTGGTCATAAATCACAATGCCTTATCTCAAAATTGTGCCTGCCTGCTACGAGATTCATTGATAAGGGAACAAAATTTAAATGCGCCATCCTGTTTATCTCTTCAAATATTTTGCAACTTTCAATGAGATGACCAATCATGCTTTGAAACTGTAAAAAATTAAGACCGCATTTTGCTAATTTCAATTCACAGAACAAACGCCCATCTATTGTCTCAAGTCTAATGAACAATCGTGATGCTCCCTGTAGGGCTCTAGCATTTTTTCTAAATTGAGGATAATAAATCCCCATACTGTACCCAAAGTGCGGTCTAACTGAGCTCCCATTCATTGGAAATTATACTTCTTTCTCGTGCCCTAAACTCCTTCAGCTGGAAACGTTGTCATTCTGCAGCTTTCATAACAGATTTCTGTAACTGCTCCTATACTTCAATGACTTATTTAAAAAAACACGCCAAGTTGCATTTCTACAAGTATGTACACAATCCTTTCTACATCAATCAGTTTTGAAACTTTTACCTTCAAAGAAATAATCTATACACCTTTTCCACCTGACAAGTCACATAGTTGCTATTTATTAAATCATGAGGGATATGAATAGAGTGACGAGACAATGTATTTTCCCGCTGGTGAGGAAGCCCAAAACAAGAGAGCACAGTTTTAAATTGAGAGGGTAACGAGTTAAAAGGGACCTAAGGGGCAGCTTCTTCACACGTTTGT
>NW_025148912.1:0-1343 GCF_004010195.1 Chiloscyllium plagiosum | reverse complement strand
GGAAATTCTTCACTTGGTGAGAACTGCCTAAAATAGGGACATAGAAACCTGCTGGTAGGGCAAGATTAGGGAGAATCCCCAGATATTCTGCAAGTGTGTCAAGCGGAGTCATTTGTGACTTGCCACGTTGCATCCAAATCACCTTACTGTTAGGAGTCAGAGGGTAGTGGTTGAAGGCTGTTCGTGTGTCTGGAGACCGGTGTCCAATGGTGTATCACAGGGATCAGTATTGTGTTCCTTATTATTTGTGATACGGAGGTGTTGGTGTTGGACTGGGATGGACAAACTTAAAAATCACATAACACCAGGTGATAGTCCAGCAGGTTTATTCAGAGGCACGAGATTTCAAAGCGCACAACCACCTGATGAAGAAGCAGCTCTTCGAAGCAAGTGCCTCCGGATAAACCTGTTAGACTATAACCTAGTGTTGTGTCATCTTTAACCTGATTATTTGTGGTATTCATAAATGATGCAGCTGTGAATAAAGGCGGGGTTGGCGGGTGTGTGACAACTAAGTTTGTGTTTGATACAAAGATTGACCGGGTGGTTGGTATTGAGGAGGAAGGTCTTATGTTACAGGAAGATACAGATAGAATGGTCAGATGGGTGGATCAATGGCAGATGGAATGTAACCCTGATGAATATGAAATGATGCACTTTGGAAGAAGGAACTGGACGGGGAGAACTCAATGAATGGCAGCACACGAGGAAGCTCAGAGGGTGCTTCTCCGCAAATCCCTGAATGTGACTAAACTGGTGAATGCACAATTTGAGAAAGCATAGGGGACCGTAGACATAGCCCTTATTCATCAAGGCATCGATTATAAGAGCTATGCGGAATTTTGCTTTTGCCAAGATGGAATACTGATTGTAGTTCTGGGAGCCACATTACAGGAAGAATGTGATTGTAGTGGAGAGGGCTCAGAGGCGATTCACCAGGATGTTCGCTGGGATGGAGCATGTTAGCTATGGAGAGAGGCTGGATAAGCTCGGGTTGTTTAGTTTGGAGCAGAGAAGGCTGAGGGGGCCGTGATTCAGAAGCCCCACTTTGAGAAAGTGCCTTCAGCATAATTATGTAGAAGCAATCAATGAAATATGTGCATTTTCAGAAAGATTTTTGATAAAGCCTATTATGCAAATTCAAATCCTATGGGTCTGGGACTAATATGGCTTTAGAATGGGAGAGCTGTCAGGAAGCAGTGAGTAGAAATAAAACAATGTATTTTTTTGAATGGAATGCTTGGAGTATATAACAAGTGTTGGGGTTTGGGCCCCAGCTATTCCCAATACACATCATATATATGATTGACTGGATAAAATACAATATTTTCAAGTTTGCAGAT
>NW_025148911.1:0-1343 GCF_004010195.1 Chiloscyllium plagiosum | reverse complement strand
AGTATGTGGGGGATCTCAGTGTGAGGAGTGAACGTTAGTGTGCGAGGGATCTCAGTGTGAGGAGAGAACATCAGTGTGTGGGGGATCTCACTGTGAGGAGAGAACGTCAGTGTGTGAGGGGTCTCAGTGTGTGGAGAGAACGTCAGTGTATGGGAGATGTCAGTGTGAGGAGAGAATGTCAGTGTGTGAGAGATCTCAGTGTGAGGAGAGAACGTCAGTGTGTGGGAGATCTCAGTGTGAGGAGAGAACGTCAGTGTGTGGGGGATGTCAGTGTGAGGAGAGAATGTCAGTGTGTGGGGGATCTCAGTGTGAGGAGAGAACGTCAGAGTGTGAGGGATCTCAGTGTGAGGAGAGAACGTCAGTGTGTGGGGGATCTCAGTGTGAGGACAGAACGTCAGTGTGTGGGGAATCTCAGTGTGAGGAGAGAACGTCAGTGTGTGAGGGATCTCAGTGTGAGGAGAGAACGTCAGTGTGTGAGGGATTGTGGTGTGAGGAGAGAACATCAGTGTGTGAGTGATCTCAGTGTGAGGAGAGAGCATCAGAGTGTGGGGCATCTCAGTGTGAGGAGAGAACGTCAGTGTGTGGGGGATCACAGTGTGAGGAGAGAAGGTCAGTGTGTGGGGGATCTCAGTGTGAGGAGAGAACATCAGTGTTTGGGCGATCACAGTGTGAAGAGAGAACGTCAGTGTATGGGGGATCTCAGTGTGAGGAGAGAACGTCAGTGTGTGGGATCTCAGTGTGAGTAGAGAACGTCAGTGTGTGAGGGATTTCAGTGTGTGGAGAGAACGTCGGAGTGTGGGGGATCTCAGTGTGAGGAGAGAATGTCTGTGTGTGTGGGATCTCAGTGTGAGGAGAGAACGTCAGTGTGTGAGGGATCTGAGTGTGAGGAGAGAACGTCAGTGTGTGAGGTATCTCAGTGTGAGGAGAGAATGTCAGTGTGTGAGGGATCTCAGTGTGAGGAGAGAACAACAGTGTATGAGGGATCTCAGTGTGAGGAGAGAATGTCAGTGTGTGTGGGATCTCAGTGTGAGGAGAGAACGTCAGGGTGTGGGTGATTGCATTGTGAGGAGAGAACGTGAGTATGTGGGGGATCTCAGTGTGAGGAGTGAACGTCAGTGTGTGAGGGATCTCAGTGTGAGGAGAGAACATCAGTGTATGGGGGATCTCAGTGTGAGGAGAGAACGTCAGTGTGAGGGGGATTTCATTTTGAGGAGAGAACGTCAGTGTGTGAGGGATCTCAGTATGAGGGGAGAGCGTCAGTGTGTGGGGGATCTCAGTGTGAGGAGAGAACGTCAGTGTGTGAGAGACCACAGTGTGAGGAGAGAATGTCAGTGTGTGAGGGA
>NW_025148910.1:0-1343 GCF_004010195.1 Chiloscyllium plagiosum | reverse complement strand
ATACACTGGGCCGAGACTGTCACACCGGGCCGAAACTGTCACACCGGGCCGAGACAGTCACACCGGGCCAAGACTGGCACACCAGACCATGACTGTAACACCGGGCCGAAACTGTCACACCGGGCCGAGACTGTCACACCGGGCTGAAACTGTCACACGGGGCCGAGACTGTAACACTGGGCCAAGTCTGTCACACCGGGCCGAAAATGACACACCGGGCCAAGACTGGCACACCGGACCATGACTGTAACACCGGGCCGAGACTGTCACACCGGGCCGTGACTTTCACACTGGGTCAGGACTGACACACCGGGCCGTGACTAACACACTGGACCGAGACTGACACACCGGGCCGAGTTTAAAGCACCGGGCCGAGGCTGACACACCGGGCCGAGACTGTCACACCGTGCCAAGATTGACACACCGGGCCGAGACTGACACACCGGGCCGAGACTGACACACCCAGCCAAGACTGTCATACCGGGCCGAGACTGACACACCGGTCTGAGACTGACACACTGGGCCGAGATTGACACACCCAGCCAAGACTGTCATACTGGGCCGAGACTGACACACCGGGCCGAGACTGACACACCTGGCCGAGACTGTCACCCTGGGCCGAGACTAACACACCGGGCTGAGATTGTCACACCGGCCGAGACTGACACACCTGGCCGAGACTGACACAACGGGCCGAGACTGTCACACCGGGTCGGGACTGACACACCGGGCCAAGACTGTCATATCGGGCAGAGACTGACACACCAGGCCGTGACTGACACACAGGGTCAAGACTGTCACACCGGGCCGAGATTAACACATCGGGCTGAGACTGACACACCGGGTCGAGACTGACACACCCGTTGTATCAGCCGTGGCCCGGTTTGTTAATCATGGCCCGGTCTGTCAGTCCTGACCCGGTGTGTTAGTCTTGGCCCAGTGTGTCAGTCTTGGTCCGGTGTGACAGTCTCAGCCCAGTGTGTCAGTCTTGGTCCGGTGTGACAGTCTCAGCCCGGTGTGTCAGTCTCAGCCCGGTGTGTCAGTCTCGGCCCGGTGCGTTAGTCTCGGCCCGGTGCGTTAGTCTCGGCCCGGTGTGACAGTCTCGGCCCGGTGTGTTAGTCTCGGCCCGGTGTGACAGTCACGGCCCGGTGTGTTAGTCACGGCCCGGTGTGCCAGTCTTGGCCCAGTGTGTCAGTCCTGACCCAGTGTGACTGTCTCAGCCCAGTGTTACAGCCTCGTCCCGGAATGCCAGTCTCGGCCCAGTGTGTCAGACTCGGCCTAGTGTTACAGTCTCGGCCCGGTGTGTCAGACTCGGCCCGGTGTGACAGTCTCGGCCCGGTGTG
>NW_025148909.1:0-1343 GCF_004010195.1 Chiloscyllium plagiosum | reverse complement strand
GAGTACGATATCCCCATGATCCGTCCTGTGCCCGCGTAGCCGGCCCGTAGTATTCAATAATCCGGGCCGGTGGCCACTCATCCCCCCAATCACCGACTTGGATATCCCTTGGCGACCTACGCAGGGAGTCAAAGAGTTTAACTCCCAAATCATCGCCTTCCTCCCGGGAAATAGGAAGAATTCAGGTCTTATTAGACCCAGGAAGCATACTCCAGCCCATCCCATGGGCAGTTTGGAGTATGCCTGATTACCGCATATCCAAAATAGGCCATCTGGAGCAGGCCCTCCCTGCCTCACAACGTCATCCCACAACTCCTTTACCCCAGGGACGCCCTCATAAGGACCAGGACCACTGCAATTCAAGTATTCGGACTCCTGGACCAGAGTCTGGACAGGAGTATCCCAGCATCGATTCCCCCGACAACCGCCACTCCAGACTCTCATCATGCCATCGGAAGAATCAGAACCTAATTCATCAGAGGAGGAATCAGTACGTAATGGAACGCAATTTTTATGACCTCGGTTTGCAATGTACCAAGTAATATTCTCAGGCCACCATACTCGTGTGGTTGCATTCAATATATTCTGACAGGGGCTAATCCCTATCTTCACGGTCCCCTTGCCTTCAATACAGAACTGGCCCTCAGGGCTGTTTGTCAGTCTCCACCCCTGGCTTTTTCTGTCGTTGTCATGAGTCCAAGTGGTTTGCAGCAATTCCCCTATGTCTAAGCTTTGACCAGTCCACGGCCATTGTTCCGACATATGCGGCCCCCCACAGACCCAGCAATTGCTAACATTTAAAACAGTGGCTATTCTAGAGGTGAGATCAATAAACAGGTTTTGTGTAACATCAGGGAGTTCAATCTTTCCTTCTACCTCTGCGTATACAGATGGCACTTTAGGGAGCAGGACCGTTCCCTGACGGTCTTGCTCTTTCCCCAACCCCCGATCAGTGATCTGTATCTTGGTCTCCTTGACTGTGTCAATCTGCTCCCTAAGCAACACGGAGGATAGGTCCCACCTCCCAGTTTTGCTAATACACACCCAGCGGTCATTTATAGGGCATCCATGGATTTTGCCACCGTATCCTTTATTATATACCTGATAATAGGGTCTCCCATCCTCCAAACATTCATGGCGTGCACTCACATCGTAACACCTATCGTCCACATAGGAATGGGACACAAATGATTCCGAATAGATTCCAATCCCAAGTCTTACTGTAGTTCGACATTTGTCACATCTCCCCTCACCCTCCCCCACATACAGGAGTAAACTGATCAATATCCCCACCAATACAGTCCAAGTCGAGTTCATTATTGCTGTCTTTTCAGTTTTACCGA
>NW_025148908.1:0-1343 GCF_004010195.1 Chiloscyllium plagiosum | reverse complement strand
CTCTGCTATTTATCATTCCCCTTTCCTTCCAGAACTTCCCAAAGGTGTGTACTACCCCAAAGGCATACTTAGAGTCAGTGTATATTGTCCCGGCTATTCCCTTTAAATTCCTCAAAGCCCGGTGCAAGGCGTACAATTCGCACGTTTGTGCGGACCAGGCATTCGGTAGCCGTCCACTTTCCACTAATTCCCAACCAGTTTCACGAATGACTGCATAACCGTTGTGTCTTTTCCCATCTATCACTCGAGAGGACCCGTCAATGTACCACCGCCTTCCTGCATGTAAGGGGGTGTCCCTCAGATCTTCCCTCACTTTACTCTGGTACTCTATTATGTCTGAACAGCAGTGTTCCAGTGCCTCCTCCCCTTCCCCTTTCCAAAGGAAGTCCGCCGGGTTCTGGCAGCCCCGACTTCTATTCGAAGGTCTTCTCGGCCTAACAATATGGCTTCATATTTCAGAATTCTCGAATCAGTCAGCCACCTCCCGGCCTTCTGATTCAGGATGGCTCTAACCTGGTGGGGAATAGTGACTGTCAAAGGGGCCCCGAAAGTCAACTTCCTGCTTTCCTCTACCAGCTTTGCCGTGGCTGCCACAGCTTGGACACACTCCGGCCACCCTCGGGAGACTGGATCCAGAATTCTTGACAGGAAAGCCACGGGCTTCCTTTTTCCCCCCCAATCCTGGGTCAATACTCCAAGAGCGGTTCCCTTTCTGGAGTTCACAAAGAGATGAAATGTCTTACTAAAATCTGGCAAGCTTAAAACAGGTGCGGTCATCAATTTTTCTTTTAGTATTCCAATTAACATTTTCTCCTCCTCCTCCCATTTTATTATATTGGGTGCCTCCTCAATGAGTTTTCGGTACAAGTCTTTAGTAAGGGGGGCATAGTCATCGACCCATAACCGACAATAGCCTAAGAGTCCCAAGAACCTCCGCAACTGCTTCTTGGTTGTTGGGAGGCCGAGTTCGATTATTGCCCGCACTCTTTCCGGACTTATTCGTTTCTGTCCCTGGCTTATCAAGTGTCCCAGGTACTTAACCTCTTTCTCGACATATTGGAGCTTCTTCTGACTCACTCTTAACCCCTTCTCAGCTAGGTAATTTAACAGGGCATTAGTCCCAAGTAGGACATCCTCCTCCGTGGGCCCGGATAAAAGGAGATCGTCCACGTACTGTATAAGCTTAAGGGCCGGGGACAAGGTTAGTCCCTCCAATAATTGTTCCAGAATTTGCCCGAACAGAGTCGGGGACTCAGTGAATCCTTGGGGGAGCACGGTCCACCTGTACTGCTGTTTTCTACCAGTATCGGGATCCTCCCATTCAAAAGCAAAAAGATCCCTAC
>NW_025148907.1:0-1343 GCF_004010195.1 Chiloscyllium plagiosum | reverse complement strand
CCCTCCAAACAGTAACCCACCCAGTCCCATTCCCTTTATTTACCCCTGACGAATGCACATAAAACTATTGGTAACTTGGCATGGCCAATTCACCTGACCTATACATCTTTGGATTGTGGAATGAAAATGGAGCACCCAGAGGAAACACACACAAACACAGGGAGAATGTGCAAACTCCACTCAGAGAGTCACCCGAAGCTGGAACCAAACCCGGATCCATGGCATTATGAGGCAGCAGTACTAGCCACTGAACCACCATGCCACCCTTGCTTTTTTTCAACAGAGTTCAATGACACAGGTACGAAATCTATTCTGCCCTTCACCCATGATGTACGTTCCAATATCACATGCCATGGATAATTTATTCTCCACTGAAAGTGTCATCTTATTATTATTTATTAGTTTGATATTATGAATTTTAATATTTATTATTAATAGTTGTTTTTAGACTGGAAAGATTGCATGGCTTTGTGAGTGGGAGATCATGCCTCTTAAATTTGTTTGAGTTCATTGCTGAAGTGACCAGGAATGTTGATGAGGGAGGGGCGGTAGACTGTGTGGTTTTCAGTAAGGCCTTTGACAAGGTTGCCATTGATAGGCTGGTCTGGAAGGTTAGAATCTCATGGAATCCAAAGGGAGCTGGCAAATTGGACACACAATTGGCTTGATGGTAGGAAGCAGAGGGTAATAGTGGAAGAATGCTCTTGGACTGGAGGCCTGTGACACATGAAGTGCGTCAGGGGTCGCTGCTGGGCCCGTTGCTGTTTGTTATCTGTATCAATGATATTCTTGCGAATGTACAAGGCATAATTAGGAAACTTGAAGATGACACTAAAATAGGAGATATCGTGGACAGTGAGGAAGTATATCAGAAATTGCAGCAGGACCTTGATCAAACTGGAGAAGTGAGCCAAGGAATATTTCGGCAACGTTAGATCAAGGTAGGAGTTTGATGGTGATTGGTAGGACCTTAACGAGTGCAGTTGAGCAGAGGGACCATGGAGTTTAGGTCCACCGTTCTCTGAAAGTGGGGTCATAGTTAGACATGGCAATGAAGAAGGCTTTTGCCACATTAGCAAGCATCGGGCAGGACATGGAGGAGAGCAGTTGGGAAGTTACGTTGCAGTTATATAAGATGTTGGTGAGGCTGCACTTGTAGTGCTGTGTTCAGTTTTAGTCACATTGCGATCTGAACGATGTTTTTAATTTGGAATGTGTGCGGACGGAATTTACAAAACTATTGCCAGGTCTCAACAGTATGAATTATAGGGAGAGGATGGACAAGCGAGGACTTTTTTCTTGAGAGCACAGAGAGGGGTCTTATAGTAGTTTACATGGATAGG
>NW_025148906.1:0-1343 GCF_004010195.1 Chiloscyllium plagiosum | reverse complement strand
TGTCGAGTCCAAGTCACCACGTTAGTGGAAAGGCAATATTGTTCAGTATAGAGGACAACAAGTTCTATAAGAATGATGTGAGAAATTTTAAGTGAATGTACCATCGTTGTTTTCCTTCCAAGACAGGCGGCAGAGTTCTAACTAAATTGAACAGTATAAAATAATGAGGGGTTTATATAGTATGGTCAGCGGAGTCATGTTATTATTGCGGGGAAGCCACGTGGAAATACATTAATGTATTATAGACAAGGAAAGTAATGTTTTTTACAGTCACATTCTGTAATTAAAGCAAAATAACTGATCGTCTTTTAAACAGAGGGTACCTCTAAGGACGATATGGGAAGTAAGGGAGAGAAAAGCATTTCCACCTGATGCTGGGGGCTGTCTGGGATTTGCTTCCTGGTTTGATGGTTGAGACAGAAATCCCCAAGTTATTTGGAAGCCGTTTGGATGTGAAACTGATATGCTGTATCCTTCATTAATGTTGTATGTATCGATAGTTCTGCAAAGTTTCATTCATAACGTGATCGCTAAATCGATCTCGTCAAACCTGTCAATGGAACTTTGTTAGCGGGGGCTGTTTTGAACTTAGAATGACTGATTTTTGATCAAGTTATGAGTCAGTTGGAGAAATGCGTATTAATTACAGAAATAAAGCCATGATTCAAAACAGGAAAAAAGGTGTTTGAATAAATGATTGGTATTTTGACGAGGTAGCAAAGTGTTATATTGTTGAAATGCTGACATGAAATTGCAAGAGGAAGAGCATCAATACTTTTCTACAATTGTAAAGTCACAGAATACAAAGACAATTGCAAAGATGACAGGAAGTCATGTAATTGCCAAATGAGATGGAGTATCTATGTACTTCCGAAATGAGAAAACATACCTGTACTGAACAGGCCACTGGTTAAATCTTTCTATGAAAATTGGCATTCTCTTCCCCATCTCTAATCGTTGCCTCTTTCACGTAATCTTTAATACCTAATTAGTATCTGATTCCACTTTATGCCTACGACTATTCTGCACAGAGCGATGTCAAGTGTAATTATTTTAGATGGATTTTCTTTCATTGTTGTTGGTATCAAGAGGCAAGATATTAGTTGGGAGTCACCAGATGCTGTTGTCATCCTCACTTTTTTCTGCGAACGTAAAAAGCACAATTGTATGGGATATTAATACATTTTACAGATCCATAGATGCACAGATTCATAACAGCACAGAAAAGAACCTTTGCTCCATCGTGTCTCCTCCAACATGAGAAGTTGTTGGCTGTTAGGAACAAGGGAAACGTGAAGACCTTCTACAGGTATATCAGGAATGCAAGAATGACTGGAGTAAGA